>NC_134708.1:19048700-19118700 GCF_043290135.1 Rhipicephalus microplus | reverse complement strand
TTTGCACGAGCAAAGAAATGCAAATACATAAAGGTAATAGGGAGGGAATAGGCTGACAACTGTCACCAGTAGACAGAGAGGCAGAGAGAGAAAATCAGGCTAACCACATATCAGCATCCGGTTTGCTACCCTGCAGTGGGGAGGGGATATAGGGGTCGGATTGAGGGCGAAAAAGACATGCAAAAATATAAGAAAAAAAAACGCGTGCACATCAAAGGGCACAACACCCGCGTGCTCCTTTGGAGGGGGGAAGCCGAGGAAATGGAAGTGGGAGGAAAGAGGAAAACGCAAAAAAAAAATCGAAATAAAAACTAATAACAGAGACGGGAGCACGATTCGATGACCGGCACCGGATCACGCATCTTCGAAGCATTCCTGCCAACAGCCACCACCGCCGCCATACACACACTACAACCTCGCGGTGTCCGTGGCACTGAGGGATCAGGGACGCGACGATCGGCAGACGGCCCGAACTCGGCTGCGCCGGTGATGGATGGACGAGAGAGTCCTACGCTGATGGTTTAATTCCGAAATAATACACGACCTTCCTGCACCGGTGCGAAGAAGTGGATGGCGGGAGGAAGAAGCGAGCAATGGAGGTCGCCGCTTCAGCGCTGCGTTGCGGCGGCGCGGCTCGATCCAGTCGTGACGTTGCGAACCATTGCGAACGAAGCGCCGCGCCCCGGCCGCCGCGCGGCGCTTCGTTCGCTCCAAGGGTTTGCTCGTGGCCGATCGAAGAATCGAAACGCCGGCTCTCTTGTGGAACTGCGTGTGATCGCGGCACCAAAAGTGTTCGGGGGCCGATTCCTTTCTCGGAGAGCGCATCCTCATCCATCATGTCCGTGCGGACATCGGCATTTTGGAAGCGAGCCCGGGCTTTTGTGTGTTGTACATGTGGCGGCCCGCATGCATCCATCTATGCGTGCCAATGCGCGCGTGCTAAGCCTGCCTACCCGCTTCCTCTGGCAGGACATGACAAACGCACGTCTCACCTCCGTATCTGTATGCTTGCGTGAAGACGGCTGTGGCATTGTGTGAGCCTACCTGTCAATGCCGTGTTTGCGGGGCTTTCTTTCTCTTGTTTGTTTATTTGGTTAGAGCAGTGTGGAAGCGAGCGCTGCGATCTTCGGCTGGACGCAGCTCGGCTGCCGCCTCTGTTTTGTTCAGTTCCGTTCGGCGCCAGTCTCACCTCTGTGGTGGCGTGAAAACGCGTCGCAGATTGGATTACGCGTACTTTCCTTCTGCGCGTGCGCGAGCAGACCGGTTGGTTGCGTGCGCGAGGGATCGATGATCGGGTCTTGTTCACACGGCTTCCGTAAAAGACCGGTTAGAAAAATGAGCGTAAAGACGTTTGTAGAGGATTTCAACACGGTGAAGCCGCTAAATGAATACAAGCGACGATGAGGTTTTGTTTCTTTCTTTCTTTCTTTCTTTCTTTCTTTCTTTCTTTCTTTCTTTCTTTCTTTCTTTCTTTCTTTCTTTCTTTCTTTCTTTCTTTCTTTCTTTCTTTCTTCCTTTTTTTCCTTCTTTCTTTCTTTCTTTCTTTCTTTCTTTCTTTCTTCCGCATTCGTAAATGGCCACATGGCTTTCACTTCAGACACGAGATATCGCATTCTAATATTAAGTCGAATATGCCTTATCAATCGCGAAGGACGACGGTCAACGGTATCAAGACCAACTATGGTAAATGTCACGCGACCGGAGATTAAATGGCCGATTTGCATGCGCATGGGGGCGGAAGAAGAAGAGTCGAGAAGGGGGTGCTTTGTCAGCCCCATACATTGACACTATAGAGGAAAAGGGGCGACATGGGGGCGCAAAGGCAGCCCACTACACTTACATGACAGGTAGGGGGAGCACTGCAACGAACCCTAAAGGGGAACCCTCAACACGCTTTTGTTAAAGAGACCCTCAAGTGGCATCTTGAAGTTTTGTCAGCGCTTAGGCTGGACTCTATAGCACCATCAAACCATTCGCACCACAAATTTAGTGACACGCCATGTACCAAAGCCGTTACGGACAATTATATCATATGCCCTCCTCCTCACCTCTGCCTGGCCTCCTCCACTCATGAGGTATACTGGCATCGCTGGCATTCGCAGAGCTCTTATGAGAGCCGCTCGACCAGCCAATCTTCCACAGCCCATGACAGCCAATCAGACCAGACGCCACGGTGACGTGGATGGTGACGTGCTCTAGCCAAGAGTATGTCGCTCTGTGAATGAACGGTTGAAAACGCGTTTTGCCGAGTCGCAACGATCTGCACCGATGTACAGCGACGCACAGCTTTAACGCGCCGTAATAAATTACACAGCCTACGCAGAGAGCTCAAATCTGTCTCTAAAGAACTCTTGAGACTTACTTGGTCAACCGGCCCAATGTGTTTGTACGAAATCGCCAAAACCATTTAAGGGTCCCTTAGGGCCTGATGATGCCATCCGGGCGTCACTGATTGCCAAGCTTTATGATGTCATCAAGGCGCGTAAGTACAATGTGAGGCGATGAAGTCATCAGACAACATCGTCGCTGGGTGTAATGTGGAACGATTTAGAGCGGTGCTGCGAAACCGGGTGATGGCTGCACGAACCTGCGATGTCTCTTATCTTGGAGGCACTGCATAGCCACGCTAGATGCAGAAAGGTTTCGCGGGGAGAAGGAGGAACAACACAACCGACCCAGACGCAAAAGAAGAGGCAGACGGGTCTTGCCTTCAAGTTTAAGTCAAGTCAAGATCCTTGACGATGTGGCCACAAGTTGTCTCAGACGAATGCATGAGGTTGCCTGCGTCTTCTTTGTTCGTCTCGTTCTCTTAAAGAGACACTAAAGAGCAAAACACTTTTTCACATATTAGCAAAGCACCGTTAAACAATACCTAAAACACCACTCCCGCAGCGTGACGACGCTTCTTGTGAAAAAAGAAATACGGGCGGAGACGCCGCCATGAGGTGCCAGCGCCAAACACCATGACGTCATAAATTTTTAAGGTGTACTAGTGGGTTCCACGTAGTTTCCAAGTCTATAAAAATGAAGTTCATTGTCAGCTGTGACAGTGAGTGGCATAGAACTAGCATACGAAGTTACAGAAAATTTCTTCGAGTCGATGTCGCGATGATACGAAAAATATGCCTTGAATTTAGTGACGTCACGCGCAGAGATTTTGGCGTGAACTTTCAAAATGAAACTTTAGCCTTGATTTTTTCCGTTAATAATGAACTTATGACAGCGAATCTTTCCGCATTTGAGTTCTCAGAGTAGTTTATAAATCCAAAAAAAGCCATCGTTACTCTTTAGTGTTCCTTTCATGTAAGCTTCGCCTCGTTTTTAGGGGAGAAGCTCGTTATTGTGTGGGTCCTGTCCCTCGTAGTAGTATGTTGTAGTAGTAGCCACTCCTAGTAAATTTTAAAGATTGCTCATTAGATGGCGTTGTGTGTATATGCCCTCGGAAATACTATCAGTATACGGCGTTGGTGGTTTTTGTATAGCTGATTTCGCATAGCTGACGGACGAACAGACAGACAGACAGATGGAGTGACGAACCGGCCAACGGATGGACGGACGCTTCACCCCACTCATCATCATTCACTCCGTGGATATGCTGTGAATGTTTTTTCTTGCCTACGTAGGCCATCGCGGTGAATTTCGTGCCACCTGGTTACAAATCAGCCAAGAGTTCGCACCAAGACAACGCTTTTCTCCTTTACCGCCAACCGCAGCGATAATAGGATGCATTTCATAATAACTAGCCGTAGAGGCGTTCACCAGCGACTCTCTCGGCGGAGGACGAAGGTGGGGAGAGGGGGGGCTACAATCGACTGAGAAGTAAAGGAAGACTGTTTTCGCTTCAAGTCCTTCTATAGAAATACACGAGGAACTGTGAGCCATTTTCCCGGATCAGTCTACTAAGTATCGATTTGAGGGCAACTATACTGCGCACATAACAGCGCACGTGTACGTGCACATATGCCTAAGAGATACGAACACGAACCTACGAGCGCGCGGGTTTCCGCGATGTCGCGCCGAGTGAACGATCACCGCGAAAAAGAAACTCGGGCGCGGAGTGGACCAACCAGGGGGGCGCTGCGATCGCATCGCGTGACGCGACCAATTTGTATACCAATTGCGCGCTACGCTGCCGCAGCGCCAACGCCCCACATCGCACTTTTTTTTTGTCTGGTCTTCCTTGTGAAAGGACCCGCTATCGTTTTTTTTTGTATTTTATTTATGTACACACTCGTGCCTGCATGCATACCTGCGGCGCACACGAATCGCTCGCGCAAGGTATGCACTCAGTGGGGTTGCGCAAGATCAAAACCCTCGGTGACCTGCTTCACAAGGAAACGCGAGAAGGTCCCTCCACTCAGTCATTCTGCGGATATATACGGCGCATGCGCGTGTTGTCGTCACGTTGAGAGTCGTCGGTGCATGCAGGTTGCGCATGTCCACCCACGTAGAGCATGCAGCATGGGTCTATACATATACAGGGTGCCCCAGCTATGCAGTGTTAAAAATATGCTGTCACATGCTGTTACGACGTGACCGAATGCACGTTGCCGACCGTTGCTAAGAGTTAGACTATTTTTTTTGTGTATTCTAAAACAATGTTTAATTATATCTGTTTAACTAACTAACTTTTGAAGGAACGAAGATGAATGAAACATTTCAATCACAAAGTTGTAGATCGGTTTGCAAAACGTCCGATTAGACAGTTTCGAGCTTTATATCTGTAAATGATTAGTGTTTTTCGGCTAACTACAGATGCCCGGGAAATACAAAAAAAAAAATACCACGTGACAAACCCACTGGGTTCAGGTGCTCCCTAACATTCGCCCCGCCACGGTGGTCTAGTGGTTAAGGTACTCGGCTGCTGACTCGCAGGTCGCGGAATGGAATCCCGGCTGCGGCGGCTGCATTTCCGATGGAGGCGGAAATGTTGTAGTCCCGTGTGCTCAGATTTGATACAAAGAACCCCGGGCGGTCAAACTTTCCGGAGCCCTCCACTATACGGCGTCTCTCTTGATCACATGGTGGCTTTGGAACGTCGAACCCCACACATCAATCAAAGCTCCCTAACGTTCCGCGTAAGAACGATACGCTTCCCTCGCACCGGTTCATGACAGCGATAAGCAGTCACAGCGGTTATCGCTTTTGTGGCCGATAGCCAAACGTGTTCATCGCAAAGCTACCACCACCCTGTTGGGCAAATGCTATGCTCGTTCGGACGCAGAACGTCAATGTGGGCAGCCGGGGGTGGGTCGATATTGAAATTTTGCATGTCTACAATATATACACGCAAGCATACAAAGACATCCAAGAACATGCATAAATGATGAGTAACCCGTTATCTATGTTTAAAATTACTAAATACTACTATATAGTACAGAACAGGTACTGCAGAACAGGTACTCGGCTCTTAGTGAGGAAACCAACCTTAGCGTAGATACAATGAATGATAATCTGACGAGTATCATTACGGAGTGTGCAGTGGAAGTTGGAGGCAGGGTAGTTACACAGGACACTGGCAAGCTTTCCCAGGAAACGAAGAACCTAATTAAGAAGCGTCAAATCATGAAAATGTCAAGTACAACAGACAAAATAGAACTGGCAGAGCTTTCGAAGTTGATTAATAGACGTAAAGTATGCGATGTAAGAAGGTATAACATGGAGAGAATTGAACGCGCTCTGAAAAACGGAAGAAGTGTCAAAGCATTGAAGAGGAAACTTGGGATAGGCAAAAGTCGGATGTATGCACTAAGGGACAAAGAAGGCAAAATAACTACCAATATGGATAGGATAGTTAAAATAGCGGAGGAGTTTTACAGAGATCTGTACAGTAGCCGAGACAACCATGACCTTAATACTATAGGAACTAGCAGTAACCCAGATTACACCCCACCAGTAATGATAGAAGAAGTCAGAAAAGCTTTGGAGAGCATGCAAAGGGGCAAGGCTGCTGGTGAGGATCAGGTAACATCAGATCTGCTGAAAGATGGAGGACAGATTGTGTTAGAAAAACTAGCCACCCTGTTTACGAGGTGTCTCCTGACGGGAAGGGTACCAGAGTCTTGGAAGAACGCTAACATCATCTTAATACATAAGAAAGGAGATGACAAGGACTTGAAGAATTACAGGCCGATCAGCTTGCTCTCTGTAGTATATAAGCTATTTACAAAGGTAATTGCTAACAGAGTAAAGAAAACATTAGAATTCAATCAACCAAAGGAACAAGCAGGATTTCGAACAGGCTACTCAACAATTGACCACATTCATACTATCAGTCAGGTAATAGAGAAATGCTCAGAGTATAACCAACCCCTATACATAGCCTTCATAGATTACGAGAAGGCGTTTGATTCAGTAGAAATATCAGCCGTCATGCAAACACTGCGGAATCAGGGCGTAGATGAAGTATATATAAACATTCTGGAAGAAATCTACAGGGGATCAACTGCTACCATAGTGCTTCATAAAGAAAGCAACAGAATACCAATCAAGAAGGGTGTAAGGCAGGGGGACACAATTTCCCCAATGCTATTTACCGCGTGCTTACAGGAGGTTTTCAGAAGCCTAGAATGGGAACAGTTAGGGATAAGAGTCAATGGAGAATACCTTAGTAACCTGCGCTTCGCCGATGACATTGCATTGCTGAGTAACTCGGGGGACGAATTGCAACTAATGATTACGGAGTTAGACAAGGAGAGCAGAAAGGTGGGTCTTAAAATTAATCTGCAGAAAACGAAAGTAATGTACAACAACCTCGGCAAGGAGCAGCGCTTCGAGATAGGTAATAGTGCACTTGAAGTTGTGAAAGACTATGTCTACTTAGGGCAGGTAATAACCGCAGAGCCGAACCACGAGATTGAAGTAACTAGAAGAATAAGAATGGGGTGGAGCACATTCGGCAAGCACTCTCAAATTATGACAGGTAGTTTGCCACTATCCCTCAAGAGGAAGGTATATAACAGCTGTATCTTGCCGGTACTTAGCTACGGAGCAGAAACCTGGAGACTTACAAAGAGGGTTCAGCTTAAATTGAGGACGACGCAGCGAGCAATGGAAAGAAAAATGGTAGGTGTAACCTTAAGAGACAAGAAGAGAGCAGAGTGGATTAGGGAACAAACGGGGGTTAAGGATATCATAGCTGAAATCAAGAAGAAGAAATGGACATGGGCAGGGCATGTAGCGCGTAGACAGGATAACCGCTGGTCGTTAAGGGTAACTAGCTGGATTCCCAGAGAAGGAAAGCGGGCTAGGGGGAGACAGAAGGTTAGGTGGGCAGATGAGATTAAGAAGTTTACGGGTATAAATTGGCAGCAGCAAGCACAGGACCGGGTTAACTGGCGGAACATGGGAGAGGCCTTTGTCCTGCAGTGGACGTAGTCAGGCTGATGATGATGACTATATAGTACACACTCTTTCACGGTTCCTTTAACGCTTTTTCAACCGGTTGCCCTTTGCGAATTTGTATACTTGTTCAATCATCATTGCTACTACAACCGCACCCATCACTACCAGGGGCGTATATAGCCAGAATGTTTTCCGTATAGGTGGGAGGGGGAGGGGAGGTCCAACCATACCTCGTGAATGTCCATGCCTGTGTTTGTATGTGCGCGTGTACTATACGCTAGCAAAAATTTTTAAAAATTGGGGGGGGGGGGGGGTTGACTTCCAACCCCTCCCTCACTACCGCTTCTTGGCTGCGCCCCCTGATCACCATCATATGCCGACACGATCGTAGTTTTCATTAGTTTCGTGTATTAATTGAGATGCGTCTACGAATTTCGAGATGTCCCTCGTGCATGCTAGAGTCGTATTCTGAGTTCGCGACATCGCCTTTAGTGCGTACCAATTGGCTGATTGCGGAAAGGACGGGTGAAAGAGGGGGGTTAAGTGGTCGCTTCAGTCACTGGACGCGCAAGATTCTACGCCATGCAAATACACGCTGTTGCGAAGAATTATTGCCTCAGAAAATGGAATCTGTTCCTATTCCCCTTTGATTTCATTCATTAGGTCGACGGCCTTGGAGGTCTGATCAAACAAGAAAAGGGATCGGCTACAACAACGCGAACGGTGCTGAAATCAATTCGATCGGAGATTACGCCTTGATGACGTCACAATGTGACACCTTCGTGAGGTAAGATATGTTCGAATTGTTACGTCCTTATGAAGGCGTAAGTTGACGTCATCAGACAAAGTCATCGCATGCTGAAAGGTTGGCCAGAGATCTTCGAATGCACACGATCCCGGAAACTATGCAAAACCCCGTCAAGCGCGAAAAGTTCAGGGGTGGGTGATGGCCTCCGATCTCGAATGCAATACAAAACCACGTTTGGTGCGAAAAACTTCAAGAGTGAGGTAGGGGGCCTCGGATCTCGGAGGCAATGCAAGACCATGTTAGGTGCGAAAAGCTTCAGGGGTATAGGCAAGGGCCTCCAATCTTGGAGGCAACCACGCTAGGGGCAAGAGGCTTTAAAGGCGGGTGACGATCAATACATTTACTTAAAAGGATGGCCTGGACAAGAACCCTGGGTGATCCAGCAGGCCAAGGAAGCTGCCGGGAGACACAACCTTTTCGTTAGCTCCTAGGTAAGAGCCCAGCCCTGCAATTTGCCGGAAATTATTAAAGTTTACCTCTCTTCGCCTTCTATTAGTCTTAGGCGAAGGCGTAAGAGACCGTGTGTGCATGTGAGTGTGTGTTGTATGTGTGTGTGTGTGTGTGTGTGTGTGTGTTTCTTTTTATATATAGTACAACTGTTCCAACTTACAAAAACTGAGGCATATTTATTGCTGTCTGTATGTTCTTAGGTCCTGCCGGGTCTGCCCAGGTCTCTGAGTTAGAGAGTTGATTGATGATTGATATGTGGGGTTTAACGTCTCAAAACCACCATATGATTATGAGAGTCGCCATAGTGTCCGGAAATTTCGACCACCTGGGGCTCTTTAAAGTGCACCAATATCTGAGCACACGGGCCTACAACATTTCCGCCTCCATCAGAAATGCAGCCGCCGCAGCCGGAATTCGATACCGCGACCTGCGGGTCAGCAGCCGAGTACCTTAGCCACTAGACCACCGCGGCGGAGCCGAGTTAGAGAGTTCGATCCCCAACTCGCTAGTCTGTGATTTCAACTCTGGTGGCGGGGTCAATTTAAACGCAAGACTGCAAGCGACACTCGAGTCATGCCTGATGGAGATTTCATGTACGCACAAACTTTCGGCGTTCGCGATCTCGTAAACAAGCGACACAAACAGACAAAACAAAAAACCAAATCCCAAAGTGAGTGCACCATTTTCAACGCGCCAAGACATGAACTGACTGCAGCTCTGGATAGACTGGATGATCGGCCTTTGTCGGAACAAAGGATCCTGGGTCATTGGCCGAGCCCATCCTCAGTCCAGAAGGCTTTGAAAGCTTTGCTGCGCTTTTTGCGGACAAATGGCCTCAGAGACAGACTATATTGTCTTATACTCTACGATGTTGCCTTTCCTGTGTGGCAATTTTTTTTTGTAATTTCTCTTTCTCTCTCTCTCTCTCTTCGCAACATTTCTTTTTATCATCTTTTATTCACCTCACCGCTTTTCCCAGCACAGGGTAGCCAGCCGGTGTAAGAACTGGCTAACCTCCCTGTCCTTCCGCTTAAACTTTCCTCCTCGTCCGAAGGGTACGTGCGACACGCGGGCAACGCGAACACTAAAAGCGAACGAAAACTGGTCCAACAGACTCGAACCAAATCGTCCCGGGACGAATGAACAAACGAAAGCGCGCACGCATTAATCAGCCAGTCAAACAAAACACATTGACGCATGCAACGAGGTGGCCACCACGCGCACGTAGCAAGCCGCCGCACTACAGAGAGTGTGTCACCGCAATTAGACGCGCGTTCGAGTCCCGCTGTAAGGACGCGTGACACAGAAATAAAACAATTAACGAATAGGGTCGCCGAACTAGCCAGCGCGCTCCAAGTCGACCGAGGACTCGCTCGCGCTTATAAGACGCTTCCGAAAAAAAAAGGCAAAAAAAAAAAAAAAACGAGGCTATGCCGTTGTACGAGCACAGAGGCCGCTGCTGCTCGCACCTGTGTTGGGATCCAAAACTGAGTTTGGGATCCAAAGCTCTCCCATTTATTAATATTACTGTTCGGCGCAGAGGAGCAAAACGAAAAAGCTAAGTCGGAGTGATAAGGTGACGTGAGAGGGACTGAGTCGGAATATAGCGAAGGCAGTTTACGGTATAACACGCTTCTGAGAGCGATTTCTTTTCCTCCTCCGCCATCGGCGTCGACGAAGACGAAAGCGAGTGTGAGAACTGGCGGCAGCGTGGGCCAGCACTGGCTGTAATCGCGTTGTTTAAGGTGAGGTGTTCGATTGAGGGAAGCGGCGTAGTGTTGTCACGCTTTTTTTTTCATTTTTTTTTTCGATGCGAGGTGCCGTACGAGCAGTCACGGCGTAGTCGACAAGAAAAAGAAAATGTAAAATTTTGGAACAGAAACATTAAAAAAGAAGACAAACATATACCCCGTGGCCTAGTAACACGCTTTCCCTATAATCCGATATAAATAAAAATAATAATATGTAGTAATAATAATAATAAAACTTTAGCCACATCCACACAGTGAAAATTTCGGAGAGGAAAGGTGTATGTAATTGGATAAAGCGAGATCACGTGCGTTAATCATCACCACTTAGCAACATCCTCATCATATCGAGCATACTCACCATTATATCAAACGTCACTTTAGCAGCATCGTCACCATCATAAACGCTCCCCCCCCCCCTCCTCCCATGGTGAGCCTGCCCCCTGCGTAACACCGGACAGACATGCAGGCGGTGCCGGTTCGACTTAGGATAACTGAGCCGTTGAAAAGCCGGGACTAACGTTGATGATATACCGTAGAGAGAGCGAGGGAAATAGAGGCAGAGGTGTTATATAGTGGCGCAACAGTACATCATCGCATTTTATGCCCCTGCCATCTGTGCATTGTCTTTAATTAGCTAAACCAACAGCTAGCACCACCTATGTTACACGTGCTGGATCTGCATATCCAGTATAAAGACACCGTTCTACTTCGGCTTTATACTGGGCACATCTATTGAAAAGAAAGAGAAATGATGGCTTCAGCCTTCGCGTCGTCGTAGACGAAGGCGCAAGGGAGGGGGGGGGGGGGGGACCGGTCAGTATTTTCGAAAACATTTGATGCGGACTGGCAGGCGTTTGAGTTTTGTAACAACTCCAAGGATCCTTTGAGACGGGCACTTACGATAAAGAAGGGTAGTCCGTACGCATCGCTGTGGATGTCTCTATCCTCGCACTTGCGCTGGCAGTGTGGACTGTTGGGAAACGGTTCTTTGGATTCCAGGGGCTGCGACCAAATGAGGTTGAGACTTTGGATGAGAAGAGAGACGACGACGTCTCGAAGTAACCGTTGTTTCACGCATGCATGGCCAGCCGCGTTCGTTAAACCGGAGCGCATGCAGCTGGTACCACTGACACAGTATTTTGCGTTTCACGTGTAGTAACTAGGATATGATTGTTACGCGTGGCGTATAGGGGAGGGTTCCGGAAATTTCAACCACTTGGGGATCTTTAACGATCAGCCAAGTCTAAGTGCGTGCGCGTCTAGTATTCTTCCATCGAAAGGTGATCGCCGAGGCAGTAATCGAACCCGCGACCTTCAGGACAACAGCTAAGCACCGTATAGCCCGCCACGAAGATTGACAAAAATCACTGAAAATGAACTGAAATAGCAGCATTTGGAATAGAATGCACTAGATCAGATTTTTTTTTCCAAATGATGTTATTTTATTCTCTTCCAAACGATCTTATCTCGTTCTGATAGAGAGTACCGTGGTTTGGTACGCGTCGATGACTTGCAAGTCTCCACGCTCTTTAGAACATAAAGCTTAACAACGATAATTTCTGTAGTCTCATGCACCAAAATCACGATACCACTGAGACAGGCCAAAGTGGGGAAATCCGGATCAATTACGACCCTCTGGGACTCATTGACGAACACACCTGCCCCTCAGCACGCGGGTGTCTTGTCATTACGACAACGCCTAAGACACCGCACTAAACGACACGTTTTAATGTTTTTTTCGCAATGGGGAGAGTCATTTTGCCGCTGCCCTTTTCGAAAACGCCTGAGGCACAGGTGCCTGCACAAGGTTCTTTTTCAGAACTGGGGGGGGGGGGGGAGGGAGGAAGCGGTAGGCAAAAGCTTATCGCCGTCACCACTCCCTAATTTTTCCATGAGTGGGGCTTACTTTGCCCCCACCCCCACTTTCAGGTGACTAGGGATGGTGGCTCCACCCCCCCCCCCCCTTTTTCCCTATGCGCACTTCTATGGCGGGAGAGATACTGTTATTCTGTGATTTTCATTCGTATAAAACTGATGTCTTGTTTGCAGTGCGTATGCCTGCTCTTCCTGCACGAGGACGGTATTCTATTTAGGATATTAGTGTCAAGGCTACTACGTGACGATGATGAAGGTCGTCTGTTTAGTATTATTTATTTACTTATTAAGGACAATACTGCCAGTCTGAATGCCAGACTTTGCACCGGGGTGGGCGCTACAACGAACACACGTATCAAACGTATATCAATGAACACCCGCACAGTATCACACGTAAACGACGTACACAGTAACATCAAATCAAGGAAGGCACGGGAGCAACAACCTTCCTGCTCGCGTCATCCGAATCGTGCATGCATTGAAAGTCACCATCACCCTTCTTTAATTTAATCCGACCGAGATAACTGCAGCGAAACAAAAAATAAAAAGCGCCCCAGTTACCAAAAGGCCCAATCGCGTGCTTACGCGTTGTTCCCAACCTGGTCGTTTTGCGAACTGCAACGCTCAACTCGTGTACCTTACGGCTTCGTCGAAAGCATTATACGTGTTTGCTACGCTATCTCTTTTTTTTTTTTTTCGCAGGCGTGTCGCGTCGTTGAAAGGACAGAAAGTCAGAGTTGCGCGCGGCATATTCGGTGAAACAGAAAAAAAAAGACCCCTCTCCCGGGAACATCGCTCGTTGTACGCACATAGACGCATGCACGAGATATGAGCGTCCGTGTAAATTTGCGTGTGCCTGCACGCGTGTAAATTGCACACGTATGCAAAGTTGTGCATGTGTGCAACAGTGAGTTTAAGCATATGCACGACTTGTGTGTGTGTGTGTGAGCGCTTCTTTAAGTTCGTGTACGTTAAGTGTGGATATATGTGTGCGTGTGTGTGCCTGCGTGCGCCTCGCTGCTGTATGTGTGTGCGCATGTGTGCGTGTGCGTACGATTCACTGTCGTGGTTCCTCTAGGGCATGGGCGGCTCACTACTTCGACTCAAGTCTGGTCATTGTTTTTCTCTCTCTCTTTTTTTTTTGTCGTTCCTTCATTCCATTTTGCCCAGTCTTTTTTTTTTTTACGCGCACGACACGCGGCGAACACCAGTCGGTAGCTTCGAAAGGGCGCCAAGACCAATCGTTACCGTCATCGACAGAAATCAACCGCGACGATATTCGTTTTATTTATTTATTTATTTTTTATTTATTTATTTATTTATTTATTTATTTATGACACCTTACAAGCTCAATGAGAGCATTGAGTAAGGGGGGTACAAACTTCAAAGAGTAATAGGGCGGTCATCAATAAGATGGAATACACAGAAAATAACACAACATCGGGACAAAGCGTGTCTAGCCACTGACACTCAAACAAATGTAATACGCGAATGTTAACCGATATGCCGAAAGCTTGAATAACAAGAAATTCAAGGTACATGAACGAAACACAATAAAAAAAATTCGGAAGGCGTAGGTATAGAATTCAAGTGAGCAGCAACGGCGGTGCAACTGAGCAACAAAAACTGGGAGAATAACAAGAACTGGGAGAACAATGGCAATAACAAAAAAAAATCGAAGAGAAATCGGAAGGCCGAGGTGTACAACATACACACGCATTTTCCAAACACACGTACGGTTGCCGTATGTGTGTGTGTGTGTGTGGAGAAATTAACGGTTGCCGTTCATTTCTCGAAGCCGTAGGTATTGCCAAAGGTAAGAGCGGGAAGGGTAAAGAGATAGCGATCGCTCGTGCCTCCGCACACTCAACATGCTAATCTGCACGTGCGACGTGAAAGAAGGAGCCGCTGGTTTTATTTTTCTGGGCCACCATGTGTTAGTACAAGTGTGTGTGTGTGTGTGCGTGTGTGTGTGTGTGTGTGTGTGTGTGTGTGTGTGTGTGTGTGTGTGTGTGTGTGTGTGTGTGTGTGTGTGTGTGTGTGTGTGTGTGTGTGTGTGTGTAAGTGTCCGTGCGGTCCTTATCTGTAATCATATAGGCGGACTCTCGTCTATAGGAATGAGGAAAACACGTTTTTGAAGAAGAAAGCACTTGGTGCGGCGGTTAGTCGGAAAGTGCGTGTGTGTGGGTGTTGGGATTGAGTGATTGAGTGATTGAGTGAGTGAGTGTTGAATGTATGGAACTGCTGCTTGTGTGAGAGTGTGTTGAGTAAATGAGTGTGGCACCTGCATGAAAAGTGAGTGAATGAGTGAGTGAGGTGGTATCGTGTGCGCATGAGCCAGCGTTGCAAGTCTGTGAGGGTGCTTAGTGAGTGAGCATTGTGCGTGAGTGTTGTGCGTGCATGAGTGAGTGTCGGGTGAGTGTGTGAATGAGTGCTGTGCGTGCACCGGTGAGTTGTGTGTGTGGAGGTGTGTGAAGGTGTTGTGTGTGTTGAAAAAGTGTGCACGAGTGAGTTGTATGTGCAAGCCTAGTGTAGGATGAGTGCGTGTGTTGAGAAAGTGAGTGTATATGCATGAATGAGTGCGTGCGTATGTGTGTGTGTGAGTGAGTGAGTGAGTGAGTGAGTGAGTCATGCGAGAATGCTCGAAATCCTGACCACTGACAAATATCTGAGAGCGGGTGACTCTTCGAGTGAGTGGGCATGGGTGAGTGCATATGCATGAATGAGTGCGTGCGTTTGTGTATGATTGATTGATTGATTGATTGATTGATTGATTGATTGATTGATTGATTGAGTGAGTGAGTGAGTGAGTGAGTGAGTGAGTGAGTCATGCGAGAATGCTCGAAATCCTGACCACTGACAAATATGTGCGAGCGGGTGACTCCCTGAGTGAGCGGGCGACGCATAAACACGATAGAGACTCACTGCACAACCGAAGCCGAAGGGCTATAGTACAACCCGCCACTGCAGCTGAAACTCTCTTTTCCAGAGAATTACACGGTGCGCGCCAAAACGGAGTTAAGTGTTACTACGCAGCATGGACGACCGGGCAGGTTGGCTGGCAGGCACGGTCGCGCAAGCAAGCCTTGCTTCCTTCTTTTCCTCGCACTTTTTTCATTCTTTTTCACTCGCTCGTGCGGACGTCGCCTGAGCGTCGTCGTTGGGCCACACCCGAATAGACAGATGAAAAGTAAAGAAAGGGGGCAATTAGGGGGCCGCTTCGTTTCGTTGTGCTTCCTCGAACCTCGTCATGGAGAGACAAAGCAATAAAGTGCTGTACTCCATTGCATGCTAGACCACCGTCGCAAGACAGAAGCTGGCGGCTAAGCGGAGAAAAGGCGAAAGCGAGTAGCACTGGCACACATTACTAAACAAAAGAAAAACGAAAGAAAGAGAAAAGGAGCCGTCACTTGGATCCAGAAGAGTAAAGAAAGTTATAGAAATCAATATCTCTATGCTAAAGAACAAACAGAAAAGAAACGACACTGCACAGCAAAACGAGTGTGCTGGTACTAACTTCCCGGTCGCGTTGCTTATAGGTTACACACAGGCAGCTTTCGCGGCTTACGCGCTTTCGACTTGGAAGCAGGGGGGGGGGGGAGGGGGGGGCAGGTTGTTACGTAAATCAGGGACCCCCTTTCACTTCGCGTAACGGCTATACGCGTGATCGCCCGTTTTTTGTTTTTTTGTTTTTTTTTTTTTGCGCGAGTGTTTCTCGTTATTCGCCCGCTCTTCGACTGCGTCGCACTGGCGCGCTGTATAGCCGATCAATACGAAACGGCCGCTCTCCGAGTGTGTCGCAACCCCCTTTTAGGCCGAAATGCTCGCCGTGCGCGTGCCCCGTCGAGAGCCGGGGAAAACCAGAACGGTGATCGCGACAAACGCACGGGGTGGGTTACACTGTGCGCGTATAAAACATTTAAGTCGGTAGCGTATAGGACAAACGCGTGCCTACACACGACCGTAACATTACGGGAGCGCTAACGGGAAAATTTCGAATGCAGAAATAATAATAGTAATAATAATAATAATAATAATAATAATAATAATAATAATAATAATAATAATAATAATAATAATAATAATAATAATAATAATAATAATAATAATAATAATAATAATAATAATAAATACCTTTTTATTTCTTGAAATAAAACAGTACATGTGACTAGGCCTACCAAAGCCGATTGGTGGCTTGAGTGGCAGAGCCTGGCAGACAGCAAAAAAACCGGACGCGTTACAAGATTGTATCCTATGGCCCAAGAGGGATGATAGGACAAAAAACAACGTGCAAATAAGATGAGAAACAACAGGGCATATAAGCAATAGTTACAAGCATTATACAGTATTTACAGCAAACGAAAATGAAAAGGTGTAAAAGAAGAAAGAAAGAATTAGAGCAAATGCTTCTTAAGCAAAGTAACACACTGGATAGCACACTGGGGAAAGAAGAGTGAGATAAAGATTCTGAGCAGAGATTGGAATAAGAGGGCTCGGGAGTTGCTATAGAAGCGTGTACCATATCGGGACGTTTCCTGATATGAGTGTGACGTCGGTATATAGAGAGCGGGTGTTAACGTCAGAGACACGTCGGCGAAGCCTTGGAAGGCAAAAACTGAATATCTTGATAATTCATTCGTGAAGTTAAAACGTGTTTGACAACTTATTGGACTGCTTCCGCATGTGTGTGTGTCGCAGTGTATTTGCTGGCGAAGACTGAAATAGAGCAGGAATTGGATTTGGCACATCGTTAGCTGAGAAAAAAAAACAGCGCAAAAAAAAAAAAGACGAGGACACAGAAAGACAGTACTATCAGTGTCAAATGGCCCCGCCGCGGTGGTCTAGTGGCTAAGGTACTCGGCTGCTGACCCGCAGGTAGCGGGATCGAATCCCGGCTGCGGCGGCTGCATTTCCGATGTAGGCGGAAATGCTGTAGGCCCGTGTGCTCAGATTTGGGTGCACGTTAAAGAACCCCAGGTGGTCGAAATTTCCGGAGCCCTCCACTACGGCGTCTCTCATAATCATATGGTGGTTTTGGGGACGTTAAACCCCACATATCAATAAATCATGTTTGCTTGTTAACTAGAACAGTTAAAAGATTGGTTCTGACATATTGTAACTGAAGGTTGCCAATACACCGACAGATGGCTTGCTCTGTTGTCAGCGCAAAAACCACATCGGAGCACCAACATGGCGAGAAGCGAAATTAATGTTAACAGTTGATACATCGGACCATGGTTCTATCGTTACTCGTTAGCAAAGACAAACAAAAAAAGTTCTGCGGCATCGTTACCACACTGAAGCAGCTTAATAACGACGTGGTTATGTCACATTGACATCACCTAAGCCGCTATGTTGAAGCAATCCCAAAAGCATGACGTAATTACGACAGACGCCATACAGTGGAGGGCTCCAGAAATTTCGATTGATTTATCGATTGATATGTGGGGTTTAACGTCCCAAAACCACCATACGATTATGAGAGACGCCGTAGTGGAGGGCTCCGGAAATTTCGGCCACCTGGGGTTCTATACTGCATGCACCCAAATCTGAGAACACCGACCTACAACATTTCCACCTCCGTCGAAAATGCAGCCGCCACAGCCGGGATTCGATCCCGCGACCTGCGGGTCGGCAGCCGAGTACCTTAGCCACTGGACCACCGTGGTGGGGCCTCCGGAAATTTCGGCCGTCCGGCGTTCCTTAACGTGTACCAGCATCACAGAGTACACAGGCCTGCACCGTTTCGTTTCCATGGAAACGCGACCACCACCGCCGGGTTCGAACCCACGACCTTCGGGCTCGCAGACGATCACCATAACCGCTGTTCCACCGTGGCGGACCCGCCATGTTTGGGGCGCTAGTATACGATATGTGTACATGCGTCCGGACGTTGCCTGCATGTTATAACTAGAAAGGATCACCTAAAGAACGTTGTCATTCTCAGCGTTTGTCCACTGTGTATACACTGCAGAACGAGGGAACTCCCAAACGATCTCCTATTTAGCCCATCCCGCACAAACTGGTGCCAATTCGTGCCCGCGAACTCGTTCATTTCGTCTACTCTCCTCTGCCTCGTTTCCCATCTCTTGATAACCGTTCCGTCGCGCTAAATGACTGTCGGTTTATCTATCTGTACTTGGCATTTACGATACCTGCTCAGGTCCGCCTTTTCTTCTTAACGTCAGCTTAAATGTCAGCTACCTCTGTTTTTTTTTCTTTAATGCACTCTGCTTTCTTGTCACCTATTAATGTTACGTCCATCACTTATTACACTTATTACACCTATTAATGTTACGTCCATCACTTCGCGTTCCATCGCAGACCATGTGTGAGAATTTCAGTCCCCCTTTTTTTAAGGCCGGTGTAAAGGGTCGACCCGTGGAATATGTTAGGTTATGGGTTTCATGAAAAGGAAAGGTAGCGGGCACTGAACAGAACTAATACGGGAAGCAAGTATCTCTCGGCGAACAGCCGTTTTTAATGACGTAACCACCTCTTTATTGATTCGCTCTAGCACAAAAACAAAAACTGGAGAACAAAAAAAAAAACTATCATTGAAGTCACTTCTCCGTCTCTAATACCGGAGCGAAATAACGGAGGTGGCCAGCAAGCGCCACAACCTGGTGAACACAGATTGAACAGTTTATTCATCTTTTTTTTATGTTTGTTTACATCTTTCTACTTCTCTCATGTTTCTAGTTTTAATTAGCTCCATTACTGCCCTCTTTCTTCTTTTTCCCCATCCTATAACGCTCACATCACTCCATTACTTTTCTTTCCTACCTATTGCTATATTATACTGTATTATGCCATGCCATGCAATGCAATGCAATGCAATGCAATGCAATGTCATACCATACTATACTTTCCTTTGCCAGCTCTTGCTAGTCAAGGCTATGGCATGGTTAGCGCTCTACCCTGCTCTTTTCCGCCTTCCTCCCAATCCTCACCTCCTTTTCCTGCGCTCTTGTTATTACTATACGCACAGCTACGCACAGCTATGCTGTGCTACAGAAACTGCTTTGCCCACACCCACTTTCTGTAGCTCATACGCGCAGAGTTTTGTTACACGACTCCGAATCTGCCTCAAGTTTAGAGAGCCGCAGTGTCAAAAAAAAAAAAAAAACAGACAAGAAACTCACTCCACTTTTCTTTTTTGTTTACCTTTACTGTTAACTAGAGGCGCTAGTGTATAGTAATAGTGTAGAAATAGGTCACTGAACTCACGCAAAGAAAACTGAAACAGACCGTGCGAATTCAATGAACCGCACATCGCAGATGTCTCATTATGTTCGTAACGCTACGGGCGAAAGTAACCGCCTCCCATGCCTCCCGAGGCACGCGTCCAAGAACAACGCCGAACCACCGCACCACGATCCTTGTAATCTTCGACAAAGCCTTAATCCCTTGCCAAGCTTGTTTTTAAAGAGCTACAAACATTGCTTCCAAGCCCCCTCCGCTCGAAGAAAACACCGACAAAGCTTAGATCAATTTGTCGGTTCAAAAGAAAAGACAACGGCGAACTGCCGGATCCGATTTCGCGACCGAGTTCCTTCGGATCGGCATCGACGTGTCCAGCAGGCAACTCTCCCGAAAGGTATCAACAAATGCGCCACGCTTCGAAACAGATGTTTGCTTTATAAACGCCGGCGCGCATGTTCGCAAACCCTTGGCTCTTCAAAACGCATTAACAAACTGAGCTTACGCGAGTTGTAGAAGACCACAAGCGACATGGCTTGGCTGCGCAATTGTTCTGCGACTAACCGCGAGAGCCGTTCCCATCTTGTCAAATTGCATTTGAATTCGGTCCCCCGCGGAAGGAACGCATTCTCAAAATATATAGAGATATATATATACCACTCACTAGAGAGGCGCAATGTCTCGAAAGTGCTTGAAGAAACCGGTTTCCGCCGCATAAAGTGCGTCTTGGACATCACCGTAAAAAAAGCACGACCCTATAGAGGTGACTCTTAAATAAAGCCAGGGTCCCGGCGAAATAACGAAGACATGGGTTCACGACCGGTTGGCGTGGCGTTCCGTTGCACCGGGTAATAATAACGAGAACGATGATAATAATAACGGCGTTAATACGCCTAATTCCACGGCCAAGATTCAAATAAGCAATCAAGACGGCGCCCAACTGCGCCGCGCCCATTCAGGAAGTGGAGTATAACAAGGCTGGCCTTTTTTTTTTTTTTTTGAGGGGGGGGGGGGGGGACGTCGTTGCTGTCGTCCGCACTGGGGTGCGGGCGAAGTAGTTGACACTGCAAAATCGACGTCTGATTTACGTCGGAGATAAAAGCGAGTCCCCCAACGGAGGCTACGCTAAAATGGCCGACGCTGGCATCCCTTTGAGAAGTGGCCGCGAAACATTAACCCCCGGCGAAGGTCCTGTCTATGCGATAGGCTCGGTTCGTTGCGGCGGTGGATTGGTCTGCGAAGATACGCAAGAACGGGCGACGAGACAAACAAAAAATACGAAATGAGTCACGCTTACAAATGAATGAACGAGCGGTTCAGGCGTGAGCTGAGAAGAGAGAGAGATAAAGATGCAAAGAAAGGCAGGGAGGTTAACCAGACGCACGTGCGGTTTGCTACCCTGCACTGGGGAAGGGATGAAGGGGAGAAAAGAGGTTGCAGAGAGATGAGAAGGTACACACCGAGCTGAGAAGATGCGACAGAGAGAAAGGGGGCACTGTTAGCTATAGTTATAAAGCAAAAGAAAAACAAAAAAAAAGATTGCGATGGATGTGATGGGGGAGGGGAGGTCGATGGCGTTCGGCCATTTCGTTTCGCGCGCGCGGTCTAATTAATGAGACTGCGAACACAAAAACGTCGTTGCATCCGCAGGTCTACGTATAGAGGGCTGGCCGCTGCCACAAGTGTTGTTGAACGGAAGCGAGCCTTTCGCAAAGCGAACACCTATGCAGCGCTACGACCAAAAGAAATAAAGGGAAGAAATATAATAGTAGGTGGGTTGAAACAGTATATAAAGGAAGAAGCCATGAACGGAGGAAATGCGTCGTGTATAAATGAGCCAAGAATCGGCTATCTCCCCCCCCCCCCCCCTGCCGACCCCGTACCACGAAGTAACAAACGCTATAAACGCCTCTGAGTCAACAGAAATGCAGGCGAACGAAGGAGGAAAGTGGAAAGGGCTAAACAGCTTGGATCGTAATTTCGAGGCTACGTGCCAAGGGGGGGAGGAGGGGGGGGGGGCTATCGAGATCGGCCTACTGCTGCATTCTCTCACGAAATCTGCGGCCTTCCCCTCATTGTGCATGCTTCTTGCTTGCTGTTCGTTCTCGCGTAGCGTTTACCGGGGGTGGCGTTAATACACCCGCCGAACGCGAAGTTATATAGAAGCACGACGAAGCAGCTCGTGGTCGTTTGCACAGCTAAAACCGTGCAGCACTTGGGTAAGTTTGGAGATAGTGGGGTAGCCAATCGCGTGAACGAATACGTGTGTACTTACATTGAACCTCTGTTTGTCGTTTCGAATGTTCTCGGGAAGAGAACTCGTCAGCGAACAGAAGCTCCGGAATTTGCATACAACAAGATGTGTCCTTGTTTTTCGTCTGCTACACAACGAGTTTTTGGAGCAGACGCCACAACTCGTTGCTGTATACCACTCCAACACGTTGGGCTGGTATAACCATAACCGAAGCTTCACAATCACTGTCTACACCCAGGAGTGAAACCACAACGTGCCACGCCACGTGGCTTACCCACCGCTGCACAGTTTTGCTCCTTGCATGACTACACACAACCTATCGGTTTCGGTGGTCCCTTGATCTAGTCATTTTTTTTTTACCCTTCCTGGGGCTCACTGGCTACAGCGGCGCCGAAATAATTCAGTGTAAAGACTAGGGGGCAAAGTGGGCTGGCGTTTTGCTTCCCGTGTTACGCGCTGCCTGCGGCCTCTTGGAGAGAATTCATCGCTGTGGATCCGAAGATGGACGCGCGGTGCAACCGAGGAGAAGGCAAAATGGCGTCGCGAATCAATTATTGGACTCGCTTTATTTACGGCCCTGATACGGCTGGGGGCCAATTTAATTACCGTTCGGGTCACATGTTCTTCTGCTTGGTGTGTGGGACGGCCGACGATAGAGCTGTCCAAAGATAAAGTGGGGGCGTTAGGCTTAGAGGGCAGGCAACAAAGAAGGTGGCGCCACCGTCTGCGAGGGCTACTAACATGACTGCGCCGTTAACATCACTGACGTTCAGAAACAGGAATCGCGGATTGCCAGGAGCTTGTATAAGCCTAACGTTAGCTTCAGGCTTATAGTGCTCGACCGAGGTGACACATTCATCACGTGGTAATTCCATATTTTTGATTAAGTTGTTCCGGCGTAGACTCACATGACCCTTGAGATGAGAGTTAGCAGATGACACACGATGGGTAGCAGACAACAGACTCCCGCAGGCGTACATGAAGAGGTAATACAGTAGCGGCGTCAATGTCGATGAATGTGCCCTCTTTTCTATTACAGGGTTGAACTCGATCGGCATTGTAATTAAGCCAACAATGTCGATTCCCTCCGGGGCAACCCTTAATTATCGACTGAGTGGTAGCATGCCACGAACTCGCTATGACGGCAGAGTAATTTCCTGCTTCATAAATTAAGAGCGTGAAGAATGGCACATGTACCCAGCGTATACCGCGTGTTTCCTTTATTAGCTCCCTTAAATGCCCCAAGGTTCATTAATTTACATCGAAATTTCAGCCAGGTGAATGTGACTTAGCGCCGTTGCCTCCCGAATGTGTGTCATCGTCGCATTAATTTCGTAAGGACACCCAGGGCATTGGCCTTGATACGTATCGCAGACGTGTTCAGGTATCCTGGAATCACTGCCTGACGTACCCAAAAAGTCGAATCTCGATGTAAGAAATTATCAGTCGTTACGAAGCACGTGAACAATAGTGCTGTCTGTTTATCACTTATTCAGTGTTATGGAACTACGTTTATAACTAATTCGAGGTATTTTCATGTCAGATAAACTTTATTACAACGACGTCAAACCACGTATACGCTATTTTACGGGTGAATTTCGCTATTGCCCTATCGAACTGTAAACCATACCACTTGTGTCTTTGACTGAATGAACACTGATGCGGTAGGCGCACGTGCATAAAATGGCTGTGCTGGTGCATTAGACATTTCGTGACCTTCACGTTGTGACATAAAATAAGAAAACAATTTTTTGACAGCCCAAGGTGGCGGCTTCCGTGTGTATCACGTAAAATGTTCTATATGTACTTTTAGAAACGGACATGGGTATGAAGTCTTGGTGAAAGAGTGGAAGGCGGCCAGGTTAAAACAACCGGGTTTAGTAGGATCATAGGTCTAAGTTGGAGAACATGTCGGCCCTTCCTATACCGGCCACTCATTCACGAAACGTCTTATTTTTAAAAACCGTCTGTGTAGGTAAGCTGCACCTACTAGAAACTAAAGATATGTACAAAGACATGACTGGGTCACAGCTGTTTTTCCAAGCGATGCTGTTGCTTAAAAACGTTTCTTAAGCAAGTTTTAGGATTCAGTCGCACACGCGATGAGTTTTATTCTACTGCACTCCAAATATGTTGTGTACAGACGGAAAACGAGATCGACAAGGCTTGTAAAGTGGGCTTTTTTTTTGTGTGAATTATCTCAAGAACTTTGAAGTGATGTTTATTCCGTCTTCGTACAGAGGAGGAAGCCAGGCCTAAAAGCTGACAAGGCTGGAGAGGGCCTCGTCTTTTAAATGCGAAGCAGCCTATGGCCAAGTTCGTGGCTAAGGTACTCGGCTGCGGACCCGCAGGTCGCGGGATCAAATCCCGGCTACGGCGGCTGCATTTCAGATGGAGGTGGAAATGTTGTAGTGCTCAGATTTGGGTGCACGTTAAAGAACCCCAGGTGGTTGAAATTTTCGGAGCCCTCCACTACGGCGTCTCTCATAATCATATGGTGGTTTCGGGACGTTGAACCCCACGTATCAATCAAATCTAATGGTTAAGGTGAATGCGGTGTGCGCAACCACCCATGTTGCGCATGCGCAACAGCTGGACAAACATTGTCAGGACGTGCTCAGCGCTAGCGCGTTGCGACCTTTGTAAGAGGCAGGTATAAGACACTGTGGCCTCTCTCCCTTACACTCTCCTATACCAATCATCCGATGGCATCGGGGAGGAGATTCTGCAAACGCGCGATGAACGGACGCGTTGAATGAACGAAGAAAACATTTATTGCAAAAAAAAAATAGATTTCAAGAGAGGGCTGGGCAGGTTCCTTATTTGGACTCCGTTTGGTTGCGCTGCATGCAATTCGAGCCCGCTCCATGAGTGTCCACTGGCGACAGCCGGCCTCGACAGAGCCTCCTCCCACCAACTCCCACGTTGACGGCGCAGTTTACGTGATGCTTCTATAAAACAGGCAGGCCCAAACCAAGCGAAACAGGTGGTAAGCGCAGCTGCCACAGAATTTACACATTGCGCTAAATTGCTCTGGGTCTGTTTTGACCATGATTACTGGGCTGCTGTACGACACGGTTTGGAGCCTGCACAGACAGGTCCCCTCGGCTTTAGTAAGTTCCTTAGGGGGATCAAGCAAAGCTTGTCGCCGAAGGTGACATAGCTGCTATGTGTGTGTGTGTATGTTGTAATTGGTATTGGTCGTTCAATGTCTGAGAGGTGGATAGACAGAGCCCGCGAAAGGAATGCTCGGGCCGAGTTGTGTACTAGCTTGTTTCCGGGTGTACCCCCTGCAGTGACCTGACACCCAGATGAGCTGCTTTTTCGTGGTTCGTGTTCGCGCCTGCCATAAGATGGCGTGAGCTGGAGGTGAAATACGTCCTCGAACGTAGATCCGGTAGGCCACCTCCGAATCTGTAAGCGTGCATTCCGCAGTGGAGTGTGTTGCTGCTAGGGCTACTGCAGTTTCCTCTACAATGTATATGCATCATAGCACTTTAGTGGTAGGCCGTCAACAATACATTGCTTTGGTGAATGACTGCTATTGAACCAACGCGTTGCATCTATGGTCAGAACGCGCTGGCACGTTCGGACCTCCATGTAACAGGAAAGGCGTCTTACAAACATGTAACAAAAAAGGCGTCTTACAAACATATATTATGGGAATGCCCCAGCTTATCAACAAGTTCTCCTGGGGTCCTCCGGGAGCAGTGGCGACTTGTGCTGCTCAGCTCAGAGGTTCAAGACCAAAAATGGGCTATCCAGCAGGCCAGGGAGTCTGTACAGAGACAAGGTCTCCCGGTGCCTCCTTGTGCGGTCTAGCCCGGACAACAAACATGCCGGATACGAAAATAAAGTTTATTCATCATTCGGACCTCCGTAAGTGGCGGTATATAAAAGGCTGTCGCGTCTCCCCCTTACGCTCTGTCAGCAGTCACGTGATGGCGTCGGAGAACGCGATTCTGCAGACGCGCGATGAAGCCACATGCTAGGCGGCCCTGCTAGGCTGTCAGGACCTGAAGACCCTGGTTCAACGGACGCGGGCAGCGTTGCTTGCCAATGGAACTCCGGAATAGGGGTTCCACCTAGTGCTGTGAGGGGAGGAAGCCAATAAGGCCCCAACCCAACCGCCTCTCTGTAACCATTCGATCGTTATTGTTTCACCACCACCACCACCACCACCACGTCGCATGGTGATGAAGCTGCAGGGCGTGCTCCAACAGGAGCTCAGGACGAGTAGCAGCCACATAAAGTAGGAAATAATAGTGTGCTATCCTTGCAAGGACGCGTTGACAATGGGCAAGGTGCGCCCGCGACAAATGTAACTTTAAGCCGACCCATGCACTGCTTTGCATGCTACTCATGGTCTCTTTCAGAGCGTGAGGGTGCAGTTTTTCTACAGTTTGACGTAAAAAACACCAGAAAAAATAGTGTGATGAAACGGTGAAGGCAACCTTTTGCTAGGCCTAGAAGACACGATGAAGCGGCCACACCCAAGGCACAGAACTCAGGCAAGCCAAGTTCCCCCAGCAGATGAAGATGACGACCACTCATGATGAAGAACACGTGTACATGTGAAGAAAGTATATGTGCTTAATGAATGCCTACAATAGCAATATCACTACAAAGTCAGCTGCACTGGCTGGTACTACATTGAAGAAGACCTTAAGGTTATGGTATTGATAAAGAACTTGTACAAAACAGACTGAAATCGGTAAAAACATATTTTTTTTTCAGTTTCTTTTCGAAATAACCTCGGTATGTGGGGTTTAACATCCCAAAACCACTATATTATTGTGAGAGACGCCGTAGTGGAGGGCTCCTGAAAATTTCGACCATGCACATGGGTTCTTTAACGTGCACCCAAATCTGAACACACGGGCCTACAGCATTTCCGCCTCCGTCGAAAACGCAGCCGCCGCAGCCGCGATTCCATCCCGCGAACTGCGGTTCAGCAGCCGAGTACCTTAGCCACTAGGCCACCACCGTGGCGCCTTGAAATAACTTCAATGAAAGATCAAAATAAACGTTTGTTTAGATTTTACCAACAGCCGTAACTACTAGAACATTTGATTTCTTTTAGATAGGTATGAAAAAGAAGGTAGCTATAGTCGCAAAACAAATCAGAGAATCACAAGAAGAAGTAGAAAAGGATATCAATATCACATAATCGAACGAAAAATGACCAAAGGAGCCGATAAACACAACAAAATAACACCGTAAAACAGAACAGAGCAGATAAATAAAGGATAAAAGCCAGGGAAGCACAGGTGTATCACTGCCCAGTAGTTCGCACATGTTTCTTTTCGGTGGAACCCACTATTTTATTGCCTTGTTAGCATGTAGTCTTTCATTCTTTAGGGACGGCTTGCTGCTGTCCCATCGTATGTACTCCAAATGGTTAACCACTTTTTCAGTACGCTTTTAATATTCTTGAGTCTCGTTATGATGAAAAACATTTATTATAAAAGAGAGAGGTACGGGGCCAAAGCATGACCCTGCTACATGGTCGGCGTCCTTAGTCCGGGACACCGCATGACGAGGCCCCTACTCGCGCCCGTCTCACTAGAGCCCGTTGAGACTCTAGTGATGAGCAGTTGAGGAGGGCAGTCTCCCATGCCTCTCGGGAAGGGGTAGGGGAAGGGGGTAGGTGGGGATTTTTCGGACATGCCCATACCATGTGGAAGATATCACACGTCTCCCCACAGTATGGGCACCGCCCATCTGTGTTCGCATCGAAATGCTTTAGGATTGCAGGACAGAGTAGAGTACCTGTCTGCAGGCACTTTAGAGTTCGCTCTTCCGCCTTACTCAGCCCCTTTGCAGGAGCCGGGTAAAGGCGGTGAGTGTCACGATAATAGGTCAGAATTTCTTTGAACCGCAGCAGCGGTGTATTGGCCTCCGAGTCATAAGAGCCAAGGTGAGGAGCCCGGTGGGTAAGCGCTCGGGCGGCCGCGTCAGCGGCCTCATTACCTCGTAAGCCCTGATGGCCAGGAGCCCATACGATGCGTTTCGGGGCTGGATCAGCGAGAGCCCGTTTTAGAATAAGTCTCGTTAGGGATCAGGGCCGCTTATGGCCATCGCAAAGTACACTGTTAATCATGGACTGGTTAAAATGATAGATATAGCCAGAAAACTTGTCGTTTATAGATGCGAAGCAGCTCTTTTGACTCTCGTGTGTAACGCCGGAGGTGCGTCAATACGAACGCGCCGCAATGCGTTTTCCTTGTCACAGGTATTGGAGAGGTGCCAAGTTGGTCACGCCACAGCTGCGCGTGAACGTCACACTCCCCTTGCAGTGCGCGCTCACATCACTTTCTCCCTCGCCCGCAGCACGCTCGCCGCAGCGCCCGCAGCTGCCGCCTCGCCCGTTCGCCCGCAACACCTGCCGCCACCACCGCTCGCTCCGCTATTGCGACCGCCACTTGCGAATCTTTCGGCGCTCACCACAGCACCCGCGTTGTTGGTGCCGCTCAACCCATGACGCAACCCGTCCGCAACGCTGTTGCTTCGCATCCAATCAGGGTTCCCATGGGAAGATGTCCAGTTTTCTTGTTATAGAAGGCACTATTGGCCGCGAGGGCCTCCACTAGAAAGGCCAGCGCTGCGGTCGTTTTGACGTCACAGATAGGATGCGTGCGCTTGCCTTGCTGCGTAGTAGTTGTGGAATACGGCAGCTTTGTTTTCGCGACACCACTTGCATCGTCCCCCATGTTCTGCATCGGTTGCGATGCCGAATAGACACAGAAGTGCCACCGAGGGCACCGATTCGTAGTTTGCCTGCCCATATTATTAAGTCTTACCGCTTCTTTAATTAAGCACTGAGCTTGAAAACAAACGGAATCACGCACGTTGACCATGGCAAAAGCGCAGGAAATGCGGTATTCTAGCAGACAACACAGCCAGTCATTTTATGAGTGACGTTATCACGTAGGTGGCGCCACAGTATGTCCTCGAGGCCAATAGCCGCAACCTGATTTACCCCCGTATTCACAAACGCTCCTCGACTCGACTTTCACCCTTCAGTTGACAGAGTTGAGCACTGCGCTGCTGCTCGGCTGAACATGACGCTGCGCTATTGAAGAATCGCAGCAGATTATCGCTAATATGTAGTCACTTTCCCTGCCTAGAGACGGCGCTCCCATCGGCCTTCGCAAGTGAAGGTGAAGCGTTGAGTGAAGGAACGTTCCAGAATATACGGGCGTTATAGAGTGCAGAGTATCGTCGAACGTCTGTTCTGGACCTATTCATTGGCTTTTATCATGTTGTCCATTAGTGTCATCGCACGGCAGTGCGTCGTTTCGTGCTACATCAAAGCTGTTCAAACGAAAGTCGCGTACGGCTCTCGCCGGAATTTCGTTCAAAATACTGGCCCACATTTCACCTGCGGGCATGGCGGTAACTACTTCGGAAAGGAATCTCGATAAGATCTTCGATAGCAACCTCACTAAATTCCGCGGACGTTTAATAACGCGGGTCGGTTATTGAAAGAAGAAGAAAAATAAGCGCTATCGATCAAAGCGGCCGGAATCGTCGAACGAGAGGCAAGAAAACTGGAGCAGCGCAATCGGTATAGGTTGCGAGAGCTGAACTGCGCAATAAACGCCTGGTTATACGGCGCAGCGCGTTCTCGATAGCTCGGCTAACGTGGAGACTCCCGCGCCCGAGGGTTTTCCAGGTGACTCCCTGTGTATACAGTGTATACAGTATGCACCTACAGAAAGATAACGGGTCGCAGCCTGAAAGTCTTAGGCAGAGGTCAAACTGCGTGACCTTTAGAATCGGGCTCGCCGCTTACGCAGATAGCCGCGGGGTTGGAGATCTTGGATCCACGCAGCCCTCAAAAAAGTATTAAGCAACGAGTCATTAAGTTAAACGCTATATCGTAGTGGGCTACTCGTGCTGTAGTCGCCGAGCGGATATGCTCCTTTTCAACGAAGGTTGCCTGCGTGGCACAACGATCCCCTCTGGCATGTTTCAAATATGCGCGACCCGTCAAAAAATGCGCTGCCGAAGCAGTGGCGTCAGCCATTACACTACCGCACAACGGCCCAGAAAGAAGGTTACGGTGCAGTGGTTCCACTGCGGAAAACACCCTTTGATAAAGCGATTATGTCACGTGATGACGTCATCAAGTGATGCCGAGTCAAGTGATTTCGCTATTGCGCCATGGCGACGTCGTGATGGCGTCACAAATTTTTGAAATTAAATACCTGCAAATCACTCGCGTCCACACCAACGACCCCGATAGTCAACAATCGCGTTTTATGAAGCACCCAAGGCTTCCACCTTAATAAGTGAATACAGCAATCGACCGTTTAGCCCTTCGATAGTAATGCCGAAGGACTCTGGTAATGCGTTGAAAAGGTCGATGCACCTTCGACCTTCACCGCGGTCGCAGGAGACGAGGAGAGCGTTTTCTGCCGGGTAAGTGGTGCCATGACAATTTAAAAGTTTTTTTTTTCCTCCATCCCTCCCCCTTTCTGCTCACCTCCCTCCGTGCATCGGTACACCGCATTGTAAGTTAAGCCGACAAGAGTCAAGCGCGTTAACCAAAATAAATGGATATTTCATTTGTAAGAAAGAAAAAAAGAGACAAAGAACGAAAGAAAGGAACGAAACAGGGGAATGACAGGGCATTACGCTGCCGCAGAAACAGAGCTGCCACGCTCGCTTTCGAGCGGCGAAAACACGAAAGGAGCGCCGCCTGGCCCGTGCAATCACTCAGAATATCTAAAAGCGTGCCGCTCCTCTCGGGTGCGGGGTGTTTACAAAAGCTTCCTGATGTTACTCGCCTCCATCCCGACAAACGGTTCTTTTCTTCGCTGGTGTCGCACTTTTCCTGCTTTCACCGTCTTTTTTTTTTCTTTTCTGTCAGTGCGTCAGTGTAACGCATGCTATTACAGAAGCGGTGCATGACAAACCACCCTGCCTCCTAAGCGAAATGCTACAACTGCCAGCTTGTTTACCTTCACACATTTCTTCCTTTTCCCTTTCTTTCTTTCTTTCTTTCTTTCTTTCTTTCTTTCTTTCTTTCTTTCTTTCTTTCTTTCTTTCTTTCTTTCTTTCTTTGATGTCAAGTTTCGCGAGTGGTTTACATTTATACACATTAAGGACATGTGCGGGCAGACGCGTTGACTTAGCTTGACTCGACTAATCTTCCTTCTCGTTTTTCATAGACACTTGCCGCTGGATTATAGGAGCATACCTGCAGACCTAGGCCTCCTCCACGTGACCCGAAGGCATCGGGGTCGAATACCGGTCGCTACGCCAGCATTCTGAAGGCGGCGAAATGATTCGCGTGGACCTAAACGGATGTCACGTGTCGCGGCCTCAGATGGCGTATAATAAAATCTGTCATCTTTGTTAGAAAAAAAGAAAACTTTTGACGATTAAGAGTACTTTATGGGAGAGCAGAAAGCCATCCCGAAAAGACAAAACAGAGCAAAACTGAGATCGTTTTAGAGTTGAGTGTTATATGATATACGGTCCTTGTCAGAGGCAGGCGGGTAATGTTGCCTGCGAGTCTTCCGTAGTCTACAGGTTGTCATTAAGGATGCTCTTTCAATGCCACGTAAGTTCCACCAACATGTAGTCAACAAAGTACGCCACAAATCCCCTTTTTTTGTTTTTCATAAAGTTGTTAAACATTATATACAAAGCAAAGTTCTAATGATTACGTCCGACTCAATTTTTGAAGGTGATTTTACTCTGTCATAGAACTCTCACGCATACAAAGATGTTTCTGAGTAAGCGTGGAGCACAGTGAGCGCCGATAAGATGTTTTACCTCAGCATTAAAGTCCATTTTCGCATGGCGCACGTATTGACATCGACACTAGCGTGACATCAGGCTACAGCGTCAATACTGGTGGTGACTTCACGCACCGTTGCGGAAAGTTATGATGACGTCACGTACCAAAACACGCAAAACGGTCACTTGCGCGTCACGAATGGTTGGGCGCCCAGGGGTGGAGTGGCGCCGTGTAAACGTAACGAGATCTTGCGTAATAACGTCATCGAGGTACGTAACAAAAGTAGGGTTGTACCTTAAAGCGCACCCAAATATACACAGTTGGAGGGGTGGTGCATACTTGGAAAAATCAGTGTAAGCACACTGGCCTCCAGCATTGTGCCTGCATCGAAATGCGGCCCCAGCAGCCGGGATTCGATCCCACCACCTTCAGGTCATCAGTTGGGCACCATAACCATGAGAATACCACCACGGTGCCTGAAGACAGGTTACAGTAGGAGTCGTATGACCATGTCGTAATGAATTTTTCAGGGAGCACCGAAATTTACCACTACATGTTTTGAGTCTTGAGTCTCTGCAGGGCTTGGCCTTCCATGTGACACACACACACACACACACGCGCGCGCGCGCGCACACACACACACACACACACACACACACACACACACACACACACACACACACACATTACTGTAGTTTGGTTAAAAAGTGCGTCGGCGTAACCCGTGCGGGAAAAAGCAAGGACATTTGAGCGGGAAGGTGGTGCACGGGCCGAGAGGTGCACTTCCTTTCTTCCCTCCTTCGTGAAGGAACACCCAACACGACACACGTGGTGAAAAGAGGGAGGGAGAAGATAAGACAACGCAGGGTGTCAACAAACAAACAGAAAAAAACCAGCAAAGGGAACCCGTTTTCCCACAGCCTTCAAAGAAGCGTGCCGACAAGTACACAAGCGTCCTCTACCGAACAATGACGCACCCAGTTAAAACGTGCTTGATGAACGAGAAGCATGAGTGCGTCTCGTGCCCTTGAAGAGCGTGCACGTTCACTTGGGAAAAAAAGCTAGCGAAGAACGGCGACTGTGCCGAGTTGACGGCAAAGAACGACAAAGACCGTCTAAAGAACAGTACACTGAGTGCTATTCGCAACTCAAATGAACATGAGGAGGCGCTGCGGAGTTGCAGCATAAGGTCCCTAGATGAAACAAGTTTCCAAGGTAGCGACACCCTCCCTTTTCCTCCTCGCCTATTTGCCTGAAGCGCCCCCTGGAAGGTTTAAAACTTTCATCCAAAAGCGAATGTTTGGGTTCTGTTGCTACGGTGAGTAGATGTAAATGAAACAAAATGGAACGAAATAAGACGTAGAATAAACAGTTACCTTTATGAACATAAACGGCACAACACAAGAGCAAGCGGGATGTGCGTTACTCAACCGGCAACGTTGGGCAGTTCTATACTTTACACCACTAGCCATGGCGTCTCGCGTAGTACATTTTAGTTCCACGGCCGCGGTATTTCGTCCAGTTCTAACTAGTCCACTTCGCCGATTGTGTTTTGTTCGTGATGTGACACAGTGAACGTGCTTCTTGCTGGATCCTGTAAGTGGCTTCAGGGCGTGACGTTGTGACGATTGATTACAACCGGCTTGTGCACACGCAAGAAAAAAAAAAAAACTACGACCAGACTGGTACGAACACTCGTCCAGGAGCACTGCGATGACGTTTTTTTTTAAATGTGCCCATTTGGACAATCGTGATGCCAAGTGATTCTGATGCGGTGCTGGGAACTTCCTGAGAAGTGAGAGTTCTACTGGTGAGGTGTCTCAAAGCAGCGCGTTTCGGCTCAAGCGGGAACTGGTCTAGAAAGAAATGTTTCTGAAGTTGCGTTGATTACAACCTACAGCTGTTCTGTATACGTGCATACCCACATGTATTTGTACCAACTGGCATGCACTAGACACGCATTAGACGCGCGCCTGGTGTTTCAATAAAAACCGACAAGTGAACTCGCTTCGCAGATCCGCGTCGACATACGTTGACGGAGTTGCACGAAATCATCCGCGTGAAATGGTTCATAGTTGCACTTCATGGTGCGCTTCATCTCGGAAAGCACGAGGTAAGTTGAAGAGAGCGAAACCATTTTCTGTTGTTTACGGCAACGCAACATTGCTGAAAAACGCAGATGTTGCATTGAACGAGCATGGCGAAACATTCTTGGTGGACTTAGCGCACACCGAAGCGCTCCTCCTCTTCAGTTCTGGCTACGATTTTGTCTTTGGTCACGGCGAGAATCCGGCTGGAGCCATATGCGCATGCGTACTCGTTTTGAACCTTTTGCATAATAATAAATAACACCACCAGCCATTTGCAAGATCACGTGCAAGTAATGCACCAATTACAGACGCGGATGGCAGAGAAAAAAAGGAGTAATCAAGAGAGTGAGGAGGACGGCTCGAGAACAATGACGCTACCTTGTTTCATCTAGGGACCTTAGCAGCATGGCGGATTCGCGGAGGTCACCGCGTCCGCTGTCGCTACCACAAATATTGAGTTTTCTGCAGTTTGATTGCAGTTCGCGCTGCTTAGTAGAAGGGGAGTGGTTAGTTGACGCGGAGCACCTTATTTTAGTCGGCAACAGCGGCCCCGCAAGCGCTAGCGGCATTCTTGAAGTGGTCGCCTTGTGTGGGCAATGCACAAGGCGCACCGCGTCTCCGCGAAAGTTGTTTAAATACTTAGAAGTGTGGCAGCTTGGGCTAGTTGGTATGGCATGACGATAGTTATAGCGCGAAAACAAAACGACGACACAGAGACTGTCGTCGTGAGTGTCTTTCGTGTCCTTCTTGTCTCTGTGTCGTCGTTTTGTTTTCGCGCTATAACTATCGTCATGTTTACACACTTCAGGCACCGCAGCGACATGTAGACAATGGATAGAATAGTGATTTAATAGGTTAGAGTTTACAAGTCAACACTGGTGCCTCACCTGTAAAGAAGAAATCTGCTTGGCCGTTCGTTTTGTCTTCACGGGCGGCACCATCCTGCCGTGCTCCTATACCGTATACGACTAGTGCTTAGACTGTTTAGACGTCAGTACGCAGCTTCCCTATATTGCCGCTAGGTGCCACATGAATTGCTTGAGTCGCAAATAGGAGAGGAAAAACGTCAGGAGCTCTTCTCCTCATGGAGTTTTAGATAGGGAACTCTGGCGCTAGTGGACATGGAAACTGCAACGCACGGCACTTCAGAGAGCATGGGAATGATGGGTAGTCCGCGGATTTGTCTAATCTTCGTACTTACGGCCGCGTTCGACTTGGCGAGGATTAGAGCTGCTTTGTCACGAAACGACAATCAGGAAATGTTCGGCAATTACGCTTCACCGCTTTAACCTTTTAGGGCTCAGCAATTAAATTCGGGTCCGCTCTTTTTTTTTTTGAAAGAAAAGAAAAACACAGCTATAAACAGAGCCCCAAGGACGCTCGAAACCCGAGAGCACGAAGATTACAGGCAAATACGTGTACTACCCATCATTCCCATGGTCGCTGCTTGATCTCAGCGCCGGAGTCCTCTCTAGTTAACTTTAGGAAACTATGCTTCTCCTAGCAGACATATGGGAGCAAGACTATCGTACCTAAGACTATTATGTTTGTTTTAGTTCACTTTACCAAAGACATGATATAGAGGAAATGGACATTGGCCGGGCATGTAGCCCTTAGACAGGATAACCACTGGTCATTAAGGGTAACTAACTGGATTCCTAGAGAAGGCGAACGGGTTAGGGGGAGATAGAAGGTTAGGTAGGCAGATGAGATTAAGAAGTTTGCGGGTATAAATTGGCAGCAGCAAGCACAGGACCGGGTTAACTGGCGGAACATGGGAGAGGCCTTTGTCCTGCAGTGGACGTAGTCAGGCTGATGATGATGACGACGAGGACCAAAGACATATGGACGCCACCATCTTGGGTTGTGAAGTCGATGGTCTCTTGCTTCGTATAATGCATCGTGATTGAATAAGGCCATGAAACATCGCATGCACCAACCCAACCATTTTCAGGTGTATGCGTCTACCGTAACACTGTTCGTTCAGTTGACAAAGATGCAAAGCACAATTGTTAACAGCTCAATATATGGCGACACTGAAACCCACCCGTAAGATAGTCTATAGACGTATGCGCGTCTGAACTGGTCCGAGCTGCTACTTTATCATTCTATCGCATAGCGCAATGCTCTATCTTAAATGTTACCTCCCTCCACGCAGGACATTAGACCTTCGTCCACGTGCTTATAACAACGCAACACTCAAGTTACCACCGGCAACAACGACAGTCATGCGTTCATAACGAAGCAACAACGAAACGTGGTAACGCGAGAAGACGCGTGATCTCGAGAAAAAAAAAAATATATATATATATATATATATATATATATATATATATATATATATATATATATATATATATATATATATATATATATATATATATATATATATATATATATATCAGATAGCCATGATCGAGACAGTATCCGTTGCCATGAAACGGCGGCTATAGATGCGCAAGTGCATGCATCGGCGCAGCACGGAGAGCCGCATCAGTGAACGCTCGTATATAGGCGCATACGAGTCATCGTACGTGAAAAACGATTGATGATTGATATGTGTGAACGCTCGTAGGCGCCTCGTTTTTCGCCCACGAGTCATCGTACGCGAAAAACGAGGCGCCTATACGAGTGGTGTCTGTTGTAGTTAAGATTCGCTGAAAAACGAGCCTTGTGCTCAGTGTATAATGTTGCTTCTTGGAGGTATAAATGAGTCCCTGAACGAAAAAGTACCCATAGCGCCCCAATATGTCACAATACTTGGGAGTAAATTACCAGTAGTTACAAGTAATCATTCGCTGAACACGATTATGGTGTTTCAGCTCGCACCACTTTCGCAGTACACCAAAGTACACCCTGTCGCGGAGTGGCGAGTGGTGCAAAAAGCTTGCATTCTTGCGCGAATAGCCGTCGTCTCATTGTAAAACGAGCAAAAAAAAAGGAGGGGGGGGGGGTGGAAAGAAAGCGGCATCGTTGCATTTCTCAGCAAAAGCATTTGCCAAACCGGACATATAGACGCGAGTGAATTATGGAATGAGTAACTGCCGCACTACGCGGCTATGACTAAGTGCGCCAAGAATGCCGCACTAAAGAACTTCAGAAAACCTCCCGAATGCTTGTAGACACGTACACGTGTATTTAAAGACCTGAATATGCACTGTGAAACACACGCCGTGTTAGATGAACGGCCTTGATACTTCCAACATGAATAAAAAAAAAAGCTTATTTGCAGCAAGAAGCCGGCATAAATGATTAGATTCCAGGACCTAGATTCCAAAACCACGACATCATTTCGAGGATAGCCTTACTCGGGAATAACATTGAGCACCTGGGTTTTACTAGCGTGCTCTTGAAAACGCGCAAAACGAAGTCAAAGCAGTTGGTGGCACATGATAGCCATACGAGACAAGGCAGAAAGGGCGTGCGACTGCATGGCACGGCAACGTGGGGAAAATTTAAAAAATGTCCATCGTACAGAGACGAATCGACAGATTATTTTCTCATTACGTCACGTGAACAGACTGCTGACTACTGGTGTAACAAATTCTGCCGAAAATATGGGAAATGCCGCGAGAAAATAACGCGCTAGTTCTTCATGTCTTCAGAGTCACAAAGGGTCCTTTCAAAACTGAGTTCACGGGTGTCGTTGCATTAATGTGCCGTCGAAACGAGGCCGCCTGCCGTGGCTAGCAATTGAACCCGCGCCCTCGAGTTTATCAGAGTAACGTAACCTTACCTCAGTTGAAGTATTAATGCAAACAAGAGGAAGAGACCTCTTGTCTGTGTGGGAGGCACCAACGGGCCAAACGACAGCCCTTCACGAAAACTTCCTCAGCTGACGTCACGTCGACGCAGCTCAGACCAGGCCAATCATCGAAAGCATACCTTGTGCTCATTTGATGCGTGACGACGCTGAAAGGTTCAGAGCCCTTACCGTGAAGATGGAGTCCGTGGAAGCTGTAAACGTGCATGGCAAGCCTGGTATATATAGTGAGTAATCCTTAGATAGCGAATATATATACTATCATTATTGACTACAACAAGCAAACAAAAAGACATTTATCAAAGATAACGGTGCTGTGTTTGGAAAAACAGCTGTCGATTTAAAGTGTTTTGAAAAATTGTTTAGCGATTCGGAGTACTTGGTACTCTACTATATATATATGGAAGAGCATTAAGCTGTCCCAGTTGTCGAATACCTCAAGGCAAGAATGGCACCGTCGCATAGCGAGTTATATGTCTTCTACGGGGGCAAACGAGGTCTCAATATGAAATTTTGTATTGTGTATAAGAGGCCGCGCTGTTTCAAAAGTACAAAGATGGTATGACGTTCGTGTCTAGTGCAACTGGTGGTGTATTTGGGGAAAAAAAGTTCACACCATTCTTTTTTTTTTTTCGGCGAAGTCATACATCTTCATACTTATTTCTGGGTATGTCCGTTTATTTTTAACGCAAGAACACTGATTTTGGTTCAGTTAATCGGTTCACCAAAGATTGTTGTTCAACGCGTCTTTTCTTGCTCGGACGCGATCTTTCATAACCTATAGCCAAACAGAGCTTCATTGGCGGTAAAAATTCTCGCGGAACGTGCTTTGGATGTTAGCGATGTGATGAATAAGAGCGAAGTTTCATCGTAGGTTGCAGCTTTCCACAGAACGTTGTTTTCGGGCAACGTGACGTCATCAATCTCTTTTATAGCATTGGTCAGCGTCAGGAATGGCCATGGCAGGTCACGGCCGGGCCAGAGGAGCGTCGCGCGCACAGAGTGGCCTGCCTATTCTAGTTCACTATAGCCCGGTCTTAGGCAGGCGTATTCCGTGACCACCGAAACGAGCATCTCGCTGCGAATTTTCGCAAACATCACTTTTTACTGATCTGTACAGTCATAGCGCTTGACACATTCACGTAGACGTGGCTGTTCTTCGACAGTTCTGCTCAGAGCGTGTCCCGCTATATATCTCTGTCATTAAGTCCACGGTAAACCAGAAACCTCTGTTCGCACAACACGGTTATAATTTCCCTTCAGGGAGCCAGCGAGATTCTACACGCGACCATCTTGATCATGAAGAATTGCCAGGTTCGGCGGAATGTCCGGCGTGTCGCGTTGCGTTAGCAATGACAATTATAGTTCATTCTCGGCCTGAACAAATAATTGACTCACACAGATAATTGACAATAAAAGAATAATTGACTTGTGACGACTAATAAATGCCTAATGGGGTTTTATCAAGTAGAAGTGTACGGAAACCCAAATAGCGCCAAGGAATTGCATTAACCCAAGTTGACGATGGGGTCAATGACCATAAACAGATGTATTGTAAACGCGAAAACATAGCCGCCGTAAATTACGTAAAATATATATATACGAACATTAAAGTAATCGCAGTCAGTATACGCTACGACCATAAGATATATTTTACAAAAAATGTGACGTCCTTAGTTGGTACAATAACAGTAGCACGACACAAACTGCGATGCCACTGGTCTTGGATGGTACCAGCATCTCTTGCTGTACGAAACGCAATTATCAAAGAAGCGTTGGATCGCGCCACATTGATTACACGTGTAACACAAAAGCCGAGACAGTCAACCAAACGCTTTAGTTTTTGCGTATGTGATTCGAAGACGACGCAGCTGACTTGCATACCATTGGACACCATACAGAGAATGAATAAATTATCCCATCTTTCGTTCTGGTACTCTATTCAATGAAGAGTGAGGTCTTTCGTATTGATTTAGACAGCAATAATTCACGTACCGGTCACGTGTTAATTAGTGACGAAAGGCCACAAGTTCACTCGTGAGAGTGAAACACACACATTGTAAGATAAAAGACAAATGTACAAGCTATGAGGAGTACAGTAATAAGATACTAAATCAAAGCGCGGAAGGACTGCACAAAGAGGGTCTCAGGTAAAAGAACCACTGGGTACTTACTTCGCCGATCACGCAATACGAACTATAAGCCCAGACCAGACATCGATACGGCTGGAAGCTATACGTACAGTATAGATATGCAATGCTCACCATTTCCTCGCCGTCGATTTGTAGCACGAGCATATACTCCTTCGGGCACGGGGGTGGGCACGTCGGCGGTGTCACGTGGTCCGTGTGGTGCGAGACGAGCACTACTGCAGCCGAACGACGAACGGCACAGCGGCGTCGCCGGTGGAGCTCGTATCCCGAGACGTCTCGACGGAGACACTGGTGGCGACACGTCGGACGAGCTGCCCGTCGCCGAAGCGGAAGGCGTCTTCGGACGGCAAATCGGTCGCTGCCATGGCGGCGGGCTCGCTAGCCCGACAGCTAGCCTTGTAGTGCGTATTCACACCGGAACACTACACAATGGGCAGACACTCCTGAACGCCCCGGCGAAATGGTTTAGAAAAAAAAAAGTGCGGCACTTTTTTTTTTTTTTCAGCGGCGACTTCTAAGGTGAGGGTACAGCGTCTTCTTCCGGGCCGCCGGCAAAGTATTGCCACAAGCTGTTGCCGCCACGAATGGATTTTCTTTTTTTTTCCCCTTCCTTTTTTTTTTCGCACTTCTCGGCGGCACCTCTCAACACTGAGGGTTGCGGTCTCGTTGACACTGATGATGTTTGGCGTTGAAGCAGGTGATCACGGAAAAGTAACGCAGCCTATGTCACTTGAGCATTTAGGCATTCGCGGCATGTTCAGAGACCTAAATGCCTTCCCCGGGACAGCTGTAAAGTGCCTCATACCTGTGTCTCACGGTCGCATTTGTCCCGTCCTGATTCGTTAGCGACCACTGCAGTATTTAGGGAAAAGATACGTGTATTTTTTTTTATTACGCTGTCCTGCGCTTCGTGTATGCGCTTTCAACTCGTTAGATTTAAGAGTTATTAGTGGGGTTTCACGGCAGTTTCAGGTAAGGTGTCTGACGAAACCAGCTTAGAGCTACATCAGCCTTGAATCCGAAGAGGTTATACTGTTTTATTCGTCTCAGTTAAAAAAGAAAAATGTGGTTAAGCTTCAGTTGCTTGAGCGGGAAGTTTGCAAAGGTCAGAATTCAGTGCAAGATGTGAAAAAAATTCAGAACACCTATTTAACGTCGGGAAAGTAGGGTACGCAACTATTCAACACTGGCAACAAGGTGACAGAATGTGGTTAGCTAAAGGCTGGATGTCCGTAAAGCCGAAACTATGTGAGAGGTCAGTGTGTTAAGGTTGTTGCTTTGCTCTAGTTACAAGATAACAGAAGTCATAAACACCACCACCAATGCTGGTAGTTCTTCTAACTCTGCCGCAACGTAAGATTAAAGGATGCTATGATGCGGTTCATATGAAAACTTACCACGCAATGATTGTTAAATGTTGAATTAAACGTGGTTATTAGAAGGTGGGAAGTTGAAAATTATTGTGAGCTAGGCACTGCCTGTCCCGTTTCCTTGCCTCGTTAGATAATGACTTCCATAACCAGAGATGGAACATCAGCGTTGCGTGTCTACTGAACTTGGACGCGGTGGTCGCTGACGCAGATGAAGATTTCCCCTTGAGTCACGTTTACAAAAGACGTTCACGAATCAGTTCTACTAACCGCACGCAGTTTCTATTTTGTCAAGTCACACAATTCCTAAAATAAGGGGTGTATTCAAAGGTACGCTGCGACATCCACTCTAGCTTTCGATGAACAAAGGGGTGTTCGACGCCACTAGCGCACTAATGTGGAACCTGTTGAAGTATGCCGCAGAGCGGGGAAAATTGCGCCTGCAGCATGCGCGGTGATGTTCCGTTCACGAGCGAGTGGAAGATTCTCGAAATCCGCCGATGGCTCAGTTTTGTATCGTTTTTTTCAAGAACCATTCGAGGGCCTCGAACACGGAGACTTACTCCTTGTCATTCGTGCTGCATCGAATGGTTGTTGTTGCAATCCAGTCAGATCCGATTACGCACGAAGCTCACGGCACTATACGTTGGTGAATGCACGTTCACGGCACCAGCTGACACAAGCGCATAGGTACCTCCGGGGTGGATGGGGCCATAGGTCATGCCACGGTATTTGTTCTTACCACAAGAACCGAATGCTTAAATACAAGCAAACGAGCACAGACACACACACACAACGTTGTGCGACCACAGTATTTCGAGGCTAGGGTTTTAGGTCACGTAGAGCATAAACGGACCACCTTGAAGAAAAGCTACAGTGTGAAGACCTCCAGGACACGCAGAAGACTTGGTATAATTACTGCCTTTTCTTATATAAATTGAGAGAACTGCAACGGCGAAGAGACAGTTGCAGACTCGCTTCAAGACACTTAGACTTCACACACTCGGAATTGGTGGGTCGGAAGTTATCATGTAGATGACCTTGGCCAGACCGCAGACTTTGTCAAGCAGACCGCACTCGGTAGCAGAAGACTCTCGGATGGAGGTCAGAATGCTAGCAGACGGAAGACTGAAGACTGGCAAGCAGACGACGCTGGCAAAGTAGATGGCACGGGCAAGCAGACGTTCCTACCAGAGGCCAGTCCAGAAGCTGTCCAGGAGCCGGTACGCGCGCTTCCGTTCACACTCCGGTCTCTTCGATGTTGACGTCTCCGCGCTTGAACCACAGGGTGCGCGAGAAATCCTCCAAGTTACACTTCTAGGCTTAAGTCGAGGAGAAGCCAGCTGGTCTTTCAGAACGATGCGCGCGCGAAGAAGGACGCGCGCGACACGTGAACTGAAGCAGCAGCAGCAGCCGAGAGCGACGCGGAGTAGCAGGCAGTCGTCGGCTGGCGCCGCGTGCTCGCTTCTGGCTTTGTGGTGGCGGTGCGGCTCTCCTCTCGGCTAGCGAGACATTCCGCCGTAAGCGGTCCAAACGGTCTGTGTAGAGGCAGCCCAGCGGCGCAAAGGGGACGCCCTCGCCAGGCCAGCGGGAACGTTCGGAGAGAGGATGGCTGGCCGTCTCGGACGACGGACCACCTTCTTCTTGCGTGTGTGTCGACGGCGGTGCCCTTCTCTTTCCCAGATGCCGCGCGACGACCACCACCCTCTCGGCAGCTGCCTCCCTCTTCGCCGAGCCTCTGGCATCAAGCGACTTGTAGCTCCGTTCCTCCGCAGTTTCGCTCCTAATTCGAGCAGGCTCGGGAGCAATTTACCGGTTGCAGAAGCCCGTTGCATTTTCGCGCGCGCCGATTGCATGCTGCGTGCCTCTGTCCGTGTCGACGTCGTCTTCCCTTCCCTCCTACTGCGCACTTGCTGTCTTCCCGTACAAACCTCTTGTCGAAAACTATTCTTTCGAAGCGTAAACCACTTGCCTGATCTTGCGCTGGTATGTGTCACATTCATTTCATGTACTCGTGCCAAAGCGACATCTTGCCTGATCTCCGCGCCATCATGCGCTAAGTAAGGTCTTCTAGGATTATTACTCTACTCTGTTCAGGTGTAACTAAGCTCTCCTGGTCGTATACCTGGGCCCTTATATGTCTTTTTAGTCATTCGACTGTTCCACGCACTTGTCGTGCGGTAGGCGCACGCAAGAAAAAATAAAACAAAACACATGATAGTGTAGGAATATGCATGACTCAATGAAAATAAACGCGCCCATGTAGCCGTACTATACATTTTTGTGATGTCCCTCTACTTGCATCATCGGACTTTTCTTCCCTGAAAAATGCATGACATCTCCGTACACTCTCATGAGGCTAGTTCACCTTCCATGTATCTCGTGCACCCCATCTGAGCATTGTTTTCCACGCAAAGCCTTCCACATATAAGTTTTTTTTTCTATTCAGTACTCCCTCCGCTATACACAGCTTACCGATCCCACCTCGTTTTTTCTTGCTACTTTATATAAAATCTAAAAAAAATCACAGCATATCTACGGAGTGAATGATGATTGGTGGGGCGCAGCGTTCGTCAGTCTGTCTGTCCATTCGTTCTTGCGTCCACCTATCTGTGTGATCCTTGGTGCATCCGTCCGTTTGTTCATTCGTCTGTCTGTCCGTCCATCTCTTTTTGCGGCCATCCCTCTGTCTGTCCATCCGTCCGTGTGCCCCTCTGTCTGTCCGTCCGCGCGTGTGTCAGTCCGTTCGTCCGTCCATATGTCTAGAGAAAACTCCAAGCACAGCCATCTCACATCTTTTCATCATGTATTCATCATATACAAGTGCCCCCCATCCAGCAGACATTGTAAGGACCGCTATTTCGGGTATGTACCACTGGTGGTTACGTACTACGAGGGACGCACAAGCCACGCCATAAGGAGCTTCGCCCCTAAAACTTCATCTCACATCACAAGGCGATAAGCCCAAGCAAGACGGAAGCACAAAGTAGATCGAAGTCCTTAAACAGGGGTTGTCCCTGGAACTCTTGTTTCGACAAATGACCTTGTCTTCTTGAAGACAGCGTCTGCCCATTGGTCATGGGTTCGATCCCGGCAGCGACGGTCGCGTTTCGGTGGAAGGTAAATGTTAGAGGCCAGTGTACCGTGCCACGTGACTACACGTTTAGAGAACACCAGGCGATCGTCATATGCCTGCGCCGGGCTCGCCTTCAGGGAGGTGAAGGTTGGTCGCTGCGGCCCCGTCCCAAACGCATCCCATCGCATTGCCACCGCCAAAAAGCCCACGGGCTCGTCTCGCCCCCGTTCTTATCGGCTCCCCGCTTTTCCGCCCCGTGTGGTTTTTTTGGACGCTGACGCTCTTAACAGGCATGGGCAATGCGCATGTGTTCTCCTCGCCCTGCTTCCACAGTGCGTGCTGCATATAAGGGCCCATCGGACCGACAAGGTGTCGGGTAAGTCTTCTGATGTGAATCGTTCTCACTAGAACTTTCCCACAAGGCTACTTTCAGACAGGTAATTGACTAATGACCAAACAGCGCTCTTTTGGAGGTCCGAGCACTGGGTTCAATATATTGCGCGACGTTAACAGGTCGTGGCGTGTCATGTCCATTTGTCGTTGAAACACTTGTCTCTGTCTTTTGTCGCGGTACGCGTGGTATTCGAGCAACATGTGCTCCTCTGTTTCTGTGCGGCTACAGTTATCAGAGCAGGACTTTGCGTATACGCCATATGTGGTACGAATTACCGCTATGGTATGCCGCGTTCAGTCGAAGACGATGATATAGCGTCTCTATATAGGTGGCGAGCGAGTGAATGGGGAATGTTCACTATGAACCCGCCCGCTTTCCTTAACGTGTATGCTCTGTTAAAGCATTAATGCTGTATGCCGCTGAATCAAGTTGAGACGTTGGCACACCGTTCACGGTTAGGCATGCAGCAGCGACGGTGGTTAAGAACGTGTCGTCACCTCTCGTTAGCGAGCGCACTTTAAAGTCATCCCGTCGACTAATCCGCGCTACTTCTTCTGTGATACAAACCACAAGCAAACACCTGTTAACCGAGCCTAACCTAATCTCTGACATTCTATATCTATTTTAGACTATCGTGCAGGCTGTAGGAGCGCAAAGGTATATATATATATATATATATATATATATATATATATATATATATATATATATATATATATATATATATATATATATATATATATATATATATATATATATATATATATATATATATATGCTGAAGACACGACGCACCACCTCACACGCCTCAGAATACGCGAGTCTCTCTCTCTCCCCCCCTCCTACTTCGCTGGGTCGGTGATTAATTTGTCAATGCGCGGGAATCCGTTGACCCAATTGCGCGGCGCGACCACTGAACTGAGAAAGGAAAGAAAAATAAAGATGCGGAGGATTTATTATGCCCGCTTCGAGAAAGAGAACACGCGGTGTATAGCGTTCTTTTTTCACCGGGTAAATAACATTTGAAGGCTGCACGCCTGTGCAAGTGGAATGGGTGGAAAGCAATGACGATAGCCAAAGGAGGAAGGACGCGGAGAATCGAATTTTTTTAGGGGCGAAGCTCCTTAGGGCGTGGGCTGTGCGTCCCCTGTAGCCTGTATGTAGCCACCTCTAGTTTAGTTCTTGCAGTGTTCACTAGATGGCGGTACCGTCCCCTGTATGTAGCCACCTCTAGTTTAGTTCTTGCAGTGTTCACTAGATGGCGGTACCGTCTCCTGTATGTAGCCACCTCTCGTTTAGTTCTTGTAGTGTTTACTAGATGGTGGTACTTGTAGCTGATGATGAAAAGATGCAAGATGTTATAAACTAGAAAGCGGTACTTGTAGTTGATGAAAGACGCGAGATCTTATAAAATAGGAATGATGTCACATATGGCGCGTGTCATTGGTTGAAGGCAATCGTTCGATTTAGTGCGGCGACGTACGCTAGGGGGAGCGATGTAATAAAATCGAGTGGGCAAAATGTACAGAGGATTCATGGTTTACCAGGTTTACCTCCGGAGCTTCGCCCACTCATCATCATTCACTTCGTGGATATGGCGGAATTTTTTTTCTTGACTACTAGACCATAACGTTCGGGATTTGATCTGAGGCAAAATATATTGATTATAATGAAGTAGTCAAACTTTGCTAAAGAAAAGAACTCATGGGGTCCCCTATGCCATCTTGAAGTTGAAATTGGAGTGAAGTGAACTTTATTGCCACACAGATACAAAACACGTTTAACCAGGAAGGATGGTGGGATACAAGCTGCATATAGGCAGCTTGACTCGTCCCACCTCCTCGAACAATAACAGCAGCAGAAACATTAAGAATTCTCACTTGTCGCAATGATTGCGTAGACATACAGAATGGGCATATTTATTTTGCTTCCAATACAGAAACGTCTTTCTCTTGGTAGTCAATGTACTTACCCCTGTATTCAGAAACGCTCCTTGACTAGAATTCAATCCTTCACTTGACTGAGTTGAGCACTGCGCCACTGCTCGACCGAAATTGACGCTGCGCTTCTAAAGAATCACTGCAGGTTATTGACGATATGCAGTGACTTGGTCTGCCAAGAGACGGCGCTCCCATCGATTGATAGATAGATTGATATGTGGGGTTTAACGTCCCAAAACCACCATATGATTATGAGAGACGCCGTAGTGGAGGGCTCCAGAAATTTAGACCACCTGGGGTTCTTTAACGTGCACCCAAATCTGAGCACACGGGCCTACAACATTTCCGCCTCCATCGGAAATGCAGCCGCCGCAGCCGGGATTCGAACCCGCGCCCTGCGGGTCAGCAGCCGAGTACCTTAGCCACTAGACCACCGCGGCGGGGCGCGCTCCCATCGACTTTTTCAAGTCAAAGTGAAACATTGAGTGAAGGAACGTTCTAGAATACGGCGGTTAGAGTTAATGTTACTGTTGAGTAAAGTAAATTAATGCATATGGCTCATTTAGGAGCAAGAAACGGTAACTCCAGATGTATTGAACATCTCCTGTCCACTTTCGACATATTTCTGCAGCTAATGCGCTTTTCATGCCCCCTAAAAGGGACACCAAAGAGAAACAATGACTCGGTTTAGGTCGATAAACTGCACTCTGAGCACTCCAGTGCCAAAAGTTTTACTGTCGTAGGTTCATTATTAGCGGAGAAAATCAAGGTTGAAGTTTTGTTTTTGAATTTCGCACCAAAATCTCCAAGCGTGACGTAGAAAACTTTCAAAATGTATTTTTGGTATTTTTGTGGGGTTGGCTTAATGACGTATTCCGAAACACCACATTCTACATTTATGGCACCCACAGATTACGATGTGTATCATTATTATCGATTGGAAAGACCCAGCAGAAGACTTCAAAATTTCTTACGTGACGGTGTTTGGTGCATGGAATCCCAAGGTGACGTCACCACCCACATTTTCTCTTCGCACGTTTTCTCCCTCACTACAAGCGTCGTGTCATGGTGAGAGTGGCGTGTTCACAACAGTGGTACTGTACTTTACTAATTCCTCTTTCAATCCTCCTCCTCCTTACTAATACAGGAAAGATCGTTTCATTCCTCAGTGTCCCTTCAAAACAGGCACTGTTCGCTCGAATATCGAATGGTTGCAATCGCTCAGGCAGGAAACTTGGGGCGTATACCGATTACAACCACACGGGGGCCATTCAATCTACGCGCAAGAACGATGGACTGTGACGTGTTTCTCTGTCTCTCTCTCTGTATGTGTATGTGCGTGTGTATGTGTGTATCCGTGTGTGCGTGTTGCGATCGCTATCTCGTACTTTCGAGCTTTCTGGAATCTTCCAACTTCCAATCTCCTCGTCCCTTTCGACACTTTGGGGTAGCATACCGGTTATCTTAAACTGGCCAATTCTGCTGCCTTCCTCTTCCACTTTTGTCCCTCTATTTGGCGCTTTTTCTGAACCTATAAGCTGCTGGAGCATATAGGACTTATGAGCTTCTAACTTTTTACTGATAATTGGTAGATATGTGGGGTTTAACGCCCCAAAACCACCATAATATTATGAGAGACGGCGTAGAGGAGGGCTCCGGAAATATTGACCATCTGGGGTTCTTTAACGCGCACCCAAATCTGAGCACACGGGCCTACAACATTTCCGCCTCCATCGGAAATGGAGCCGCCGCAGCCGGGATTCGATCCAGCGACCTGCGGCTTCTTACTAATGTAGGTAGTAAATAGGCTGCAACAACCTTGTACTGACGTAAGTATTAAACAGGTAATAAAAGGCTTAGTAACGGTTCCACAAACTTGGCAGTCACTGCAGCTGTATACCTATTTGTTTGCAATTACTAACGTTTTACAAGCATTTATAAAGAGTCTAGTTGAACATTGATTCTCTTAATTTAAAATCGCACGTTAAGCCAACGAAACGGTTTTCTCATTATTTTATTTAAATTCTCGAGAATTCACTTCAGACTTTGCCGAAGTATAGAGGTGCCCTTAATCTCGCTTAAAGTTTTCAGTTTATGGTTCCTATCACAACTGGCATGCCAAAAAAAAAAAGTTAATTCCGCAGACTTCTCAGTTGGGTGTGGCTTTCACCCGATTTCTGAATGCATTCCGCACGGAGACAGCGGAAACACCGCTATAACAGCTATAGCAACCGCTGCTGTTGACGAGGAAATCATCAATCACTACAGTCGGTCGGTGCCCGCAGTACTGTGGGCAGAAACTCCCACTCTCCGTAAACCAGTTGGACAGCCAGATTCTGTCGCAAAAGATGATTAAGGACGCAGACGTGACCCGTCGTCCGTACCAGAAGGCGGCTTGTAGAGCGTAACACCGTTTTAAACGAAATAGCCGTCTCTGGCGGGCTCCTTAATCTATATAGGTGACAGACCTAATCTCCGAAGTCGGCATTCTCAGATACAGTTCAGCGGAAACACAAGCATGTCTAATTACATAGAGAGATGGAGAGGCCATGCTTCGCGCTCCACAGGTGTTAGGGGAGAAGCGCAAAAGGCGAGGACAGGAAAGGGACACATAGTTTATTAACAGGGTGAATCCCGAGAGGGAAATCCAAACTGATTGTAATAAGTGTAATGACCTCATTACTCTAGAACACATTTTTTGGTAGTGCCCACGGGCTTTGAGCAGAGCTGTGACCCTGCTCGAGTCCCTGACACGATTCATTTTAGGGGGTATACTTTTTGGTAGACTGGACGCCAAGCAAGGTCCTAATCTGCCTTGACACCGCTATCTAGTGTTCATGCTCGTGGACATGTGGTGCTCCTACCTCGTGGCCAGGAATAAGTACGGTGACCGCAAATGATGTGCACTGACTCCCTGGGAACTGAAGCGATTTCGTGCTCTCCGAAAGCCTCGCGATGGAAGGATCGCTGCCAGGACAAGTCCTGGTAGTGTCAACGAGAGGTGGGCAGCGTCAAGCCAGGTTTGATCTTCAGGAGTCGGGGAAATGTTTTTTTTTTAATATCATACCATACAGCACCACGTAGCGCTACGGGTGGTTCTATGTATGTCTCTTCTGTTCCTGTTTTTCGCACTGCTCTCGTGGTACACGTTCCGCCAACTAGGCGACAAGTTCACCTTTCTACAGGTCAACACACTCCCACATTTAACAAAAAAAATATTCTCACAAGCCCTGCTCAATTCTCTCTACAATGACGGTTCTGCGGAAAACACGTTTTTCTTTGGACTGTAGTAGGATGCTGCGCAAAATCACCACTGAAACCCCTTAAGGAGCGTTTACCTGTCATATATGGCTGCATTCGGCTCCACACATTGCCAAGTGCCTCCATATATGGCCCTAATTTTATCCGTATATGACTAATGGTAGCCACCTATACACACTCACCCACTCGTATATGGCAAAAATAAAATTAGACGGTGTGAATTACCATGAAGGATATGTAAGAGGGAAACGTCACTCGCAACTGATTTTCTTGTTGCACAACCTCACAACAGGAAGGACGTTCTTTCGTTTCGCCTACCCTCATTGTTGGTTTCCACCGTAAAATTTTGTTGTAACATGCACCAACTAGCCCCAAAACAGGTTTTACTGAATCATGCAAGGACGCATAGAACTTATATAAGTGCCATATATCGTATTTTCGGAATGCTAACCTCTCCACCGAGGTTTAGGAAAGAGTGTTGGCCACCTCGAACCTCTATAATGAGCTTAGGTTGGCAACGAGGAAATTAGAACGAGGCCAGATCTCGGGGCATCGCGTAGTAATTAGGTATGGCTTTCCCGAGTTTTCTTCTCAATTACAGACCTTTATTCTCTCTATTTCCCTAAAACTTTCTGATCTCGCTACATGGCGTCATCCCTGACGACTATGCGTAATATAAAAAAAAAGTGTTCATGTGGCTGAATCTCAATGGCAATCATGGGCGTGCGCAGGGTTCCATTTCAGGGAGGAGGGGGCAGGGGATCGTCGCAGTGCACTCACCTCCTTGTTTGGTCAATTTATGGGGCTGACTTCGCACCCCCTCCCCCTGTTGGGCGACTAGGTGTGAGGCGCCCCCCCCCCCTGCCCTGCCCCCCCCCCCCGTTCGCACGCCTATGGCAACAACCTGTGTTTGCCGTATCAGTTCTCATCACGCGAAGACGCTTCTTGGTAAGCCAAAAAGACGCGGAAGACATTCTTGTTGGCCACGCCGCGTTCACGTTTCCGCACCTACTCGCTGGGAAGTCCGATTTTGACGCAGTTTAGTGGGGCGTGCATAGATTTTCATCATTGAGGGTAACCTACCGCGAAAAGATAGATGCCTTACACCTCTGTTTAAAAAAAATTGTACAAAATACGCCATCTTTGCACGTGGGATGAAATGCGCAAATATTTCAGATCTTGCTTTCCAGCAACGTTCAAGAGATAACTTTACCGTGGATCTCCTCTAGAAGAGAAAATGGAAAAACTAAGACTATAGGTATCGCACTTTACGGCTTCTCTACCAAACAAGGTGGATGTAGAAGGTACCTCCCGGACTCTTCGCCGGCGATCACACGACATCTCCCAACCTTTTTTCTTTTTTTTTTGTCTCCAGCGGTGAACCTTTTAAATTGCCGTGACTGGCCGATTCTTGTGCAAGCTGCTGGATTACATCTCCAAGGGAAAGAGTCATTCTTTCCCGGAGCTGCGAGCCCTTTTTTTTTTGTTTAAAATTTATGTACTCTATTCGCACAACCTGCGATTGTATGTGCTCGTTACACAAATTCCCGGCACTGCCAGATTTCTTTCTCCTTAATGTTGTTTTTTGTACTATAGCAGATTGTGTGTGTGTTCGTCTACGCACACACCACATAAAAGCCCTCGCATACCTGTACGAGCGTGGTGAACAACCAGATCGGGCTCCGAAGGGCCACAGCATGCGTGTTCGCGAGCAGAGTCAATTTCTGTAGCTCCCCCTCCTCCCCGCTCTATACCCCCCCCCCCCCCTACCCTTGAAGAAGGGTGAGAAGGCGGTACGCGGTAGCGACAGACAGCAACAGCGGTAGCAGCTGCTGCAGAAGCCGGCATCTTACGCCAGAGATGCCGCCCAGAGATAGAGCCGAACCCGATCTCTTCACACAAGTCACCCCGGCGCGCAGATTGTATACATATATAAACGCACGTATCTCGCGCATTCTCCGAGAGCTCCATCCACCGTGGGCGTCGAAATGCCCGCCCCCCCTGTCTAACAGGAAACTTCGTGCACACACACACACACACACACACACACACACACACACACACACACACACACACACACACACACACACACACACACACACACACACACACACACACACACACACGTGCACATACGTTCACGGTAAGCTAAGGCACACGTGGGCCTCATCTAATGGAACCGGCGCGAACAATGTAACAAGCGACGGCGCCAACCCGACAGCTCCCTCAGAAGCTCAGATACGACATGTATATTTATTGATTTATTCACACTTCGCTTTAATCGCCCTAAGGTATTTCGTATAGAGGGAGGCAGACAGGAGCCGCAACATAACACAATTAGGAACAGATAGAACTACACACAAGATAGTTGCAACTCTGCGTGAGGAAGGGAAGTCGGAATGAAAACACCAGAAGCAAAAGGCGCTATAAAGACAAGTAATGAGAAGAAAGCCGCGGCTAGCTTCAATGATTGTTAGGGTTTGAGGTCCCCAAGCCACCTTATGATTATGAGAGACGCCATAGTGGAGGGCTCCGGTAATTTGGACCACCTGGGGTTCTTAAACGGGCACCTAAATCCAAGCAGACGTGCCTCAAGCATATTCGCCTCCACCGAAAATGCGTTGGCCGCGGCAGGGATTCGACCCCGCGGCCTGTGGGTCAGCAGCCGAGTACCTAAGCCACTAGATCACGGCGGCGGGGCCTTATTTCGATAGTCACTGAACGATTTGTTTTGCGAATGTGCAAGGTATAGTAATTGCGTTCGTATACGAACGCAACGTGTTGAAAAAACAAAGATGCATCCAGTCCACTCATTAACGGCACTGTCGATGCCTCATCACAGATGAAGGGGCTTCTAAACTCTAGCGTCGCCAATCACTGAGCGTCCTAAATCTGCTATGCGCATAATTACACTGAATCACGAACACTCAACGAACGACTCTACGAACAGTGTCACGGTAGACACATGCGCGTGAAAACAGTGTGGTTGGTGCATAAGAAGTTCGATGGCCTTATTAATTCACGTTGCATTATACAAGCACAATAAAACAACGGCTTAACATAAGCCAAAGATGGCGGCGGCGCCCGCATGCCTCAGTAGGTAAAATAGCCTATAGGTATACACAAAATCAGTACAAAGGTGAGCCTATCAGTACAAAGGTACAAAGTACAAAGGTACAAAGTACAAAGGTACAAAGGTACAAAATAGCCTATCAAGCGTATACACAAAATCAGTACAAAGGTGAGCCGCAAAGCCTGGACACGCGAGACAAATGAATAAAAAAAGATTAAAAAAAGAAGAAAGCAACTGCGAGAAGAACAATGTAGCAGGATGCGGCTTCAATGAGAAATGACTCTTTTTTTTTTTTCCAGAGCTGAGCTATCTCTGTGTGCACGTATCTGCACGTCCATCTACTTAGGCACACGGACGCGGTATGCCTCGGCGACACATTCATTGCATGCCCGACTCTCTTTGCGCCACGCAGTCTGTGTGCCGAGCGAACGTGCGCCGCATCTCGCAAGTAGAGTTGCGTGCAGTGCCGCAGAGCCCGTAACGACGGTATACGAGGAATTCAGCCTGTCACGCGTAGCATCGCAGTGTAGTAGTCAGCTCTCCGGTTTTTCGCGTATCGCTCCGTTATGTGCACAATGGGACGAGTCACAACGGAACGAGTGCTAAACGGCACGAACGCTCGCCCCCTTTATGCGTCCGTCAAAAGAAATGTAGAACACGTGGACGAGAACGACACAACGGGACGAGCGCTTGTGCCGTGGCGCTCGTCCCGTTGTGTCGTTCTCGTCCCCGTCTGCTAATGCGACGATTACTTTTGATGGACACATAAAGACGTGTTGGTATGTATTTATATGTGTGTTTCGTTCTTGCTTCTGACTCGTGGTGCTATAGGCTGCATAGTTTTTCCCAAGTGCCACACTTTTGGCTTCTAAGGCTATCGTGCTTTTTTTTTTTTTGATCTGATAAACAAGGTATTCCATCGGAAATGCAGCGATTAGATAAGGCTGCGCATTTTCGTACAAACGTATTGACATTTGTACACTCGTAAAAATTAGGTTTCCTCAATATCAAAAAAAAAAAAGCTAACAATGCGCCGTGCAAAAACATCGCAGCACTATATACTGAAGTGACAAGCGCAAACATTTTACGTGTCACGCATTATAACTATGACTTTATTATTATGGCGATGTTGCGTCGTAGCGGCTGATGCAACATAGCGCGACTGCGCTGTTTATCCGCTAGGCTCGAGGGCGTCGGCTCGATTCCTAGCAAAGTCGTGCGCATTTCGATGAGGGGGGAGAGGGGGGGGGCGTAGAGAGAGACAGTTCAAGAAGACCCGTATACTTGTAGATTTATGGGCACGTTCGAGAACCCTAGGGGGTCTAAAATCAATCCTAAGTCCCCCCACAACTAGTAGTCTGCCCCATAATCACCTTGGCTTTGGCACGCAAGAACGCGCCCAATTTACCCACCATGTGCGACCACTGCGCCCAAATCGACATCTGCGGTGTAAACACTCCGCTTCGTCGTCTTGCCAACGGCGTCGGGGCACCTCATCACATAACTGTTGTGGTTTCACGTCCCGAAACGACGACGTCATTACGATAGACACTGTATAGGGCAGGGCTTTAGACAAATCTGCCACCTGGAATGCACCCGGTATTCAGACGTGCCTCAGCCATTTCCCTCCCATCTTAACGTAACCGGCCGGGATTCGATCCCGGGACTTTCTAGTCTGCAAGCGTGCGGGGAATACTTAACTGAAACGCCCCTGATTTCCATGCGTCGCCTCGCGCGTGCTCTCAGTATACCGTGGAATCTCAACTCGAGATAACACACACTCGCAACTGCTACAGTTATACACCGCACAATCTGCATAAACGTTTCCAAGCTGTACACGGGAGTTAGCTCATTCGCGGACAGCGCCGGATTCCTTCCTTCCCGACAGCTTTCGCCAACGCTGCACGGAACTAAGCGCTAAGCCCGGCGAGTCCACTCAGCCGGCGAAGCGACCCGACCGGCCGCGCGCGCTTGGTGATATATGGCCGATACGGTTCAGGAAGTTGGCTACGAGAAGACGACTCGCCACGCATCGAGCTGCGCGTTACAAAACTTGGTACACCACTCGCGCACGAATACTCCGCGAACCCTCTCCCACACTTTACTTTTATCTCAATTTTTTTTCTCTATCCGTTTGACTACCCTTTTATCGGGACTGTCATCTCGGCACATCAATGTTTGCAACTGCGCACTTTTTCTTTCTTCCTTTTTTTTCGAATTGCGAGACATTAAATCTGGCTCCCAGCCTTGATACTTTCCGCGCCGCCGGTATGGGTCTGGATCTTAAACGACTTAAACCTCTATAACGAAGCCGTATAAGCACCTGGAAGAACCTTTTTTGTCTTTTCATTTCATTTTTTAATAATTTTTTCTTCTTACTTCTTTATTCCGTCTTGATTTCGTTTATTTTCTCATCTCTTTTTTTCCCCTTCCGCGTTGTGTTGGGATCAGAGAGGACGGGTACATATCTCAACCGAGAGGACACTGTATCAGGTTCAAGTTCAAAGCCACAACAGTATTTTTTTGTTTTGTATACTCGGCCTCTTTCGTTTGCATTTCCGTGTTTTTACTCGTGCATTTTTTTTTCTGTTCGTGCTCGCGCTATACGACAAAGGGTGCGTTATAGAAATAAAGTTATTCAGGTCTCGCGTGCTGCTACGATGCATATCGCGCGAATCATTTTTCAGTATAAAATACGGGCCGCGAAAACGCGGGAAGTAGAAAGATAACAAGATACCACAAACTTCTTGCCTGATCCTCTTTCTAGTGTGCGCGCTTGCACGTCCTGTATTTTAGCATAAACACTCGCCACCCAGTCCGGCTTTGTTATTCTAGGCAACACCTCCTAGAAAAACTATCGCCTGGAACGTCGCTCTCTTTTTTTTTTTAATTGAGAGCCTCCTGCAAGCACGCAATTTCGGAGGCCATGCCTCATGACTTGTGTTGCTACCGGCCGCCGCGTGAGACCGCTCGCCTCCGTACCGCTCAGTCACGTGACATTAGCGTACCGCTCTATCACGTGACATCACGGCTGCTCGGAGGCAACTGTGAGAACATTGCTGTGTTCGCAGGGGGCGGCCGTCGGAGACGCTCGCCTCCGTACCGAAGGAGGAGGGTAAAATCAGAGGGTGAGGCAGCGCTGCAGGGTCTAGCCACTGTAGCAGCGCGTACGCGGTTCACGTTCCAGGCGTAATTTTTCTTTAGGAGGCGTGTTTCTAGGCTTCATTTTTCAGGCATACGTGCACAGCGGTGGCTTTAGATATATTTCGCACATCCTACGCTCTCGCCCTTTCATTTTTGCAGGGCTAGCGATTGCCCCAGGGACAGCAGTAAGGACTAGATGCAGTGTCGCAGGGTGATGGCATAATTTACATACCACAGAGCTACGCCTTACCCCCTTATTCTAGAACGCCCCTTCACTCAACGCTCCACCTTTACTTGAGAAAGCCGATGGGAGGGCCATCTCCAGGCAGGGACAGTCACTGCATATCAGTGATAATTTGCTGCAATTCTTGAGTAGAGCAGCGCCATTTTCAGCCGAGCAGCGGCGCAGTGCTCAACTCTGTCAAGTGAAGGGTGAAATTCGAGTCGAGGAACGTTTGTGAATACGGTGTTTAGTGTCGTATTGCTGACCAGCATTGCAAGACCAGTAGTGTTCTCTCCTGTGTTTTGCAATTTGTCCGTCACGGTGGTTCAGTGGCTAATGCGCTCGGCCACCAGCCCGCAGGTCGCGGGTTCGATCCCGGCCATGGCGGCGGTAGCATTTCGATGAAGGGGAAGTGGTAGAGGCCCGTCTACTGTGTGATGTCAGTGAATGTTAATGAACACCAGATGGTTGAAATTTCTGGAGCTCACCACTACGGCGTCTTTCGTAATCACATCATGGTTTTGGATCGTAAAACCCTGGATATTATTACGCGTTTTGCGAATTGACGTCTTATGCGGTGTATTGGCATTGTCAAGAGGAGCCCCCTCCCCCCGAATTGTTTTTCGCCATGACAGGGATAACTTCTTGCTTAGGGGAGCGCGGATTCGGTCAAGAAATGAACACACGACAGAAAGGACGCTCACTTGCAACTGAACTTATTCGAAAAATCTTCACGCCAGCAAAGATATGCACAGGGGCAATGGTAACAGACACTGTCACACACAAAAAACTTTCTCAATATCGCCGCAAACCCGGTAAAAATAAGATGTCTTGAAGATAGGGGAGGAGAGGGGGATAAACATGACCATTTCAAGAGAGTGCCCCCATGCACTTGCAAAAATCAAGGATATGCCCCCCACCTCCTTTCGAAAATATTTCTGCCTACGCCGCTGCTAAAGTGCCATAGAAAACCACGATCACTGAGTGCATGACAAGAGATTGATACGTGTGGGAACATTTTTGTAGCGCCCAGCAAACGTTCCGTAATAAGGTGAGGGTTTACCGAGATAACAAAATATGACGGATTCATTATCTGCTTGGCGACATTCAGCAGCCATACCACAGAAGAATCATACCAGCACACCCTTGCCACGAGGGTCCTTCTTATTGATTGCCGAACTAAATAGCGATTATATTTTTCTCTTTCCTTCTCCTAAAGCTTACGTACGACTGCATAGAAGCCAGCGCCGGCAGACTGTGTGGCTGAACAACGAACTCTATTAGCGGATATGAAACGCCTACGGCGACAGAACGATCGGCAAGCGATGCATATAGGTATGCCCGGCCAACTACAGAACGCGAAGCCGTTATCAGACAGCAGCGGAAGCTGCCGATCGACCCTCCGAATCAACCACTGCTTCACAGAGACAGAGACGAACGAATCCAGCGGAAAATGGTCAGCAATCACCCGATCGAGACGACGTCACGGTCGTTTCGTACGCATTGGCGTGAACAGCTACACAATCGACCGCACTGGATGTCTATGATCACGCACTCCGCGTACACATCACATCGTCGGCAAGGGGAGCGCGTCTTTCCTACCCACTCAATGGTGCATACGCGGTTATTTGCTCAGCGCTATCGGCGATACATACTCGCCGCAATGCGCAACGTTCGTGCGTAGTCGCAGCTGGAGGCTTCTCTCCGCTCTCTTTTCATTCGTAAAAGTGTAGGGAGGTGAAGGTTTCGAGCATGTCGGCGTGAACAGCTATACAATGGACCGCGCTAGATGCTGCAGATCGCGCAGTTGGTTTACACGTCAAATCACCCGTTAGGGGGCGCGTCATGCCTACCCCCTCAGTGATTCGTGCACTGTGGATCTTCAGCGCTACCTTTGATTCAGGCTCGATGCAGTTCGTGTACGCTTCACAAGTCATCGCTATCATGGGCCGCTCTCTCTCTCTCTCTTCTTTACAAGGTAGAAAGTTGGCACAGTCCGTGTACACGAGCATCATCCGCAAGGGGGCGCCTCATGCATACCCACTTAATGGTGTATGTATACACACGGCTTTTTTCCTTGGAGCTATCGGTGATCCCGAATCGCTGTGATGCGTAACATTCGAGGCCGTCACAACTGTAAACGTCTCTCGCTCTAGTTTACAAGGCTAAGGGCAAAGAGATGGAGGGGATGGGAAAGAGATTACAAAAGCCGCGGACCGACTCTATTGTCTCCCATGGTTCCCCGACAAGGAGCGGGGTGATCGAGTCGCAGCTCCGCATTAGCGATGCGCCGGCATGCTACCGGCCGGCACGATAATTGCGGCTACACAACCGAAGACGGAACATGCAGGAGAGGGTAGCGAGTGATTAGACGGGGACCTCTTCTTCACCGCTGGTCCGCACTGCAGTGCTACTCCGCCCTCGTCCGAGTCCCCCGAATACGTTCAAAGCCACTTCCCGTCACCCCCCCCCCCCCCCTTCTGCACCATGACCCTCCCCTTCCTACAACACGTACTGATTTTCGAGCCCCCAGTCTAGCCATTGCCGAAGCCTCTTGTTATACCCAGTAGTGGTGCGGCCACTTTCGACGTAATAGGCGAGCCGTTTAGCCTGCCGCCACCGACTCGCTCACTATTACGCGCGGCTCTTACAACATCGAAAGGCTGGTATACGCGCATGCAGAGCCCGTATTAGCGGCGGAAGTGTTGTCCTCCGGTCGATCGGATTTCCACGGCCGCGGAGTGTGATTCCCTCGGGAACCAGAAGGTAGGGGAGGGTTCGAATACCCGTCGGGAATGGAAGATTCGTTTGTATTATAACTGCGCTTTGGTGCGAGGACCTTAGAAGATGTCGGCTAAGCTATTTGTGTATACCACTGCGAGGGGGTGGGGGGTCAGCAACCCTTAATGAGTTAACAAAGCTCGGTCACCAACCTTCTGATGCCGTCCGTGTCTGCCTGCAGGTTTCTCAAACCGTTGGCCGCACCATTACGAGCCGGCAGTGTGACCTCGCATGTTTTATACATTGAAGAAATGTTAGCGTCGAGATTTTTCTATACGCTATTTGTTGGTGCCTGTAATTGGTTAATATGCTTGTTTGAAGGTTTAATTCAGTACATGAGGCCTTGAACAACTTGGCCCGCAGTTTACCCCTTGGAGTGTTGATGTCCCAGTGAATCATTATCTTGTTCTTATGCATTCGATGGGTGCTATACGATTCTGAAGCCTGTCGACGGAGCTGGATCAGTGGTTATAAGGTGCTTGGCTGCTGACCCTAAGGTCACTTGTTCGATCCCCGCCCCGGCGGTCGCATCTCGATGGAAGCGAAATACTATGGGCCCGTGCATTGTACAAAGGCAGTGCCCGTTAAAGGCCAACTCCGGCCATTTTTTTGCCATGTAAAAATAATGGTGCTTTTATGTTCTTTAGACACTCTTTTCAGGCGCCTGATAACTGAAATGCTAAACAAAAAATTTTAAAATAATCTTTAATGGCAGAAAAACTGCAATACCGAAACCGAAACAAAACCAAGTGCGCTTCTACGTGTGACGTAAAGATTTGCCTGTCGCTGCCAGAACCTACCTGATTGCACATAATGCCCGCTAGATGGCACTACCTATCCACGCCGTCCACTGCGATCGGCTAAAACGCTTACACTGTTATGGTGCATATATGGCGAATTGTGCGTGGCTCACAACGCAACACCACTTGACACCCATCGCATGCCCACCAACACGGGAAAGGAAATAGCACGCTCAACCAAGGAAGCGCCTGCCAAACCCACACAATCGATGACAGACAAGCAGACGCTGCAGTGGCACATCAGTTTGTCACTTCCTCCAGGCAAAACTGAACGTCACACACACAATGTTGACATTAATTCGGCCAAGCGGGGTGAGCGTTTCGAGGCGAGCTGTAAAATTCATTTGAAAAGAGCCTGCGAAACTCGCAAGCCTGCAATTAGGGATGAATGGCGCGAACGTGCAAATGAACGTGCCCAGTGAATTTCACTGAGATTCAGTGACCTCGAAAAATCGCCGGAGCTGGCCTTTAAGGAACACCAGAGGGTCGAAAATTTTGGAGCCCTTCAATACAGCGTTTCTTATAATTCATATAGTGTTTTTCAGACGTAGAAACTCAGAAATTATTATTATCAGTTCTGAAGCCAAGTGTGGTGGTAAGCTCTTGTAAAGCAACCTAGAAAGAGACAGACAGACAGACAGACAGACAGACAGACAGACAGACAGACAGACAGACAGACAGACAGACAGACAGACAGACAGACAGACAGACAGACAGACAGACAGATAGACAGACAGATAGATAGATAGATAGATAGATAGATAGATAGATAGATAGATAGATAGATAGATAGATAGATAGATAGATAGATAGATAGATAGATAGATAGATAGATAGATAGATAGATAACATAAAATGCCGAGATGGGCCGAGTAATCTTCCGTGAAGTCGAATTAAAAGGCAAGCCATTAAACACAACTGGCCCAAAAGCATGCGCGTAAGAAAGAATTAAAAAAAGACTGCCTAGAGCATACGCAGAACAAACATGTTATTTTGCGATATGTGTTCCAGGATGTATTTTACTGAATGATCGATTGGATTCACAGCCCCTACGGATCAGAGTGGGCTACCACGTCTCCAAATTAATTTCGCCATATGAAGTGAAACAAGATGACGTGTCGGGATGGTTGGCTTATGTGCATAACAGAAAAGTGCCCGATAATCCCGTGTATATATTGTCACGTGGATGTGTTTTTGTATACACAAGAACAACTGCTATTCTGCTTACTTCTTCCCCTCTGCTTTACAGTGTGCGGTCGAACTACCACAATCGGTCTTCGACCTCTAATACCCCTGTGACACGTGACAACTTAAGTGCACTTTTAGAGTACTCATGCTAACGAAGTGTCATATTGGCGGTTCGCTTCTACACGAGAAAGCGAAGTGTACTTTGGAAATGATGGCAGTGGCGATTGATGGATTCGCAGCACAACGCATATTTGTTATCTCTGTGCCTGTGTCTCATCGTCGGACCACGTTGTCTTCATGGAAGTGGCACCTGTGGCACATGCCATCTTAAATGACATAGATAACAACTCACCTACACATGTGCAAGTGCACCTGGAAGTAAACAACGCCATGGGCGCAGCCATTGCTGTGCATGGGCTGCCGCATCCGCCTAGCGTAAAGCCCAAACTCCATAAGCGCGAAAATGCACGCGACAGCGACGAGCGACGCGACGTAGATCTGCGTCGCGCGATCAGTCGCTAGCGCAGGCAAACCTCATTCACGCGACGGCTTCGGCGAGCGAATTCTACTGTTGCTGGCATGAGGCCGTCTACTCGCACCAAGAAAACCGCGTAGCGAGCGGTTTCCAATTTAAAAATAAGATATATTGTTGTGTAATGGAACGGAAAGTGTTTATTATTGCCTTGCAGCATTTTTTATATGCGCATGTGTAATAAACATTGCGTTATTTCTTGTTACACATACGTGACTCGGGCAGGGTCACGTGCACCTATGTAGTCTTCGTATTTTCCGGTATTTCGCTATAGGCTGCTTGAGCCCAGCACTTCCGGGTGTTGAGCGACGGTTTCCAAATCTGGAGAACCGAGCGATCGCGCGAAAACGAGCACGCGACACGTCGCGCGAACGCCCTGCTTCGTCGCTCATAGCGTCGCTCGTCGCTGTCGCGTGCATTTTCGCGCTTATGGAGTTTGGGCTACAAGGCTGGTGCACACCGGCGACTAGCAGTGGTCGCGCGACCATTTGCGACTGGTCGCAAACAGTCGCGAACGGTCGCAAAGCGACTGCTTTGGCTAGTCGCTTCCTGACCGATTTTTCAGTCGCGCGACTGCAGTCGCAGAGCTGCCGGAACCAATCAGCGATCCTCAATTTTGGTTCTTTTGTTTTGTTTTTCATTGCACTGGCTTCCTGCCGCCAGATACAAACGAGTGCGTTCCTCTGGGTCAGTAGCACCATGGTCACCATGGAATACTTGGCTTGGAGATGGCGGGGCCTAGCAGCTCGAGCAAAGAGTCGAATTTACGTGGCGGTATTCGCAAGAAGGTAAACACCGTCAAAGTAAAGGGAAAATAAATCGTGCACAATCTTTTCCCCGTGTTCAGAACCGTTATACTGTCCTGAACTTGATTTGTCACCGCCTTCAGTACAGCGCGTTCGGAACGCGTTTTTGCTTCATGCCTTGGCATCGAATTGAGACACCGCGTCCGAGACGCGTTTGTGCTGTATTGTAGGCTGTGGCAAGTCAATTCAAATTCAAGGACCGTTTCTGAATACGTACGACTCTCGAAAATACTCCTCGTCGTCTCAGCGCAGCTCGGGAGGCAAGCGGCTTGCATGGCCGGCCAACTCCCGCGATCGAAAGGACGGTCACACCCACTACCGGCTTTTTTTTTTTCTTTGGAGGCATCTGTGATGCCAGCGCTGACACCATGGCACAGCGCATCAGCACCATGACAATGTCTTCTTCTTCGCTTGAATCGAACTTGACGCTGTTGGGAACGCTGTGCGAGAACGGACGAAAACAATAAATGCGGCGCGCCCGGTTTGCTCTGCTTACTCAGCTGGTGGTGATCAGCTGATCGGCGCCCGTCTCTTAGAGTTCTCGCTGATAACGAGATCCGGACGTGACTCTCCGCTTTTGCGCCTTCCGGTCGCTCGCATGCAGCCCCTGCCGGTGTGAACACCAGTCGCTTTTTGGTCGCCAGTCGCAAATGGTCGCGCGACCGCTGCTAGTCGCCGGTGTGCACCAGCCTTAACAGCCCAACGATGAAAGTAGCGAGGTTATTGTTGTATTTCATGACTTGTTTTATACATAACAATATCCATCATAACGAACAAAAAAAATGGCAGCATATCCACGGAGTGAATGATGGAGAGTGGGGCGAAGCATTCGTCCGTCCATGCGTCCGTCCCTGCGTTCGTCCATGCAGCCGCCCCTGCGTCTGTTCATGCGTCCATCCATGCATCTGTCTATGTGTCCGTTTGTTCATCTATTCAACACTCCAAGTACCACCATCTCGCATCTTTTCTTCATATATTCCCCATATAGAAGCACCGCCATCCAGCGGACATTCCAAGGACTAAACGAGAGGTGGCACACGCACACTTTCTTACGGCTTGCGCTTCGGGTCTACGTCCCACCTTCAACCACCTTGAGTTCATGGTATATACTAGTTCACTGTATTCATGGCACTGCTGCCCAATGCTCGCTAAACCTTTCTAAAACCAAGGAGGATACGCCCGGCGAGTATAACGTAGCAACCTTTTCCTGTCAGATAGTGCTCAATGTACACGCCAGTGGCTGCTAATGTGAAATGAGAGACAGGAGGATTCAGCTTTTAATTTCTTACGGCTTGCGCTTCGTATCTGCTTCCCCCCTTTAACCACCTCGAATTCATTCATGGTATATATATACAAGTTCATTGTATTCATGGCACTGCGGCTCAACGCTCGCTAAACATTTCTAAAACTAAGGAGGTTACACCCAGCGAGTATAACGTAGCAACCCTTTCTTGTCCGATAGTGCTCAATGTACATGCCAATGCCTGCTAATGGGGATCGCAGCGTGCGCGTCGACCAAAAGCCGAATGCTCCTGTCTCTCATTCCTCATTAGCAGCCATTGGCATGTACATTGAGCACTATCTTTTATTGTTCAACAACGCACAGAAGAAATCTCTCACCGGAACCACCTTGGAGGTCAAATGTTAATACCTATTTCGGGTATGTGCCACTGGTGGTTACGTACTACGAGGGACGCCCAAGCCACGCCATAAGGAGCTTCGCCCCTAAAACTCCCAAGCATTTCCCCGAGGGTGAACATGGTCTTTCTGTACAAGCCACTGGTACCGAAGCTACACACTTCATCGCAGCTGTCGCAGTGATGTTTGGGGAACGCACTTGCTGGCAAGTGTACTTTGCAGCGAGTGACACTAAACTTGCTCGTGTGACAGCACGCAAATGACACTTGCGGCTAAGTTTATACTTGCTCAAAGTGCACATAAGTTGCTACGTGTGACAGGGGTACTGCACGCGCAACTATCGCTTCTTTTCGCTGGCCTTAGATGACACCGGAATACGGTCAGCGATGCTCAGGAATCGAAGCCGACACTGCTTTATAAGCTCGCCGGCCAATAAGCCAACGTACACACGCAAAACCGACCAGTAGCGGCGTAACGTGTGAGTTAGCGTCAAGGGAACGAAACCAATCAGCGAGACGCCAGCTACACATCGCTTGCATGCTCCGTACTGAGGGCCGTCCTTGTAGCCAGTGGACACACAATGGTCGCCGCTGAAAACGCGTCGCCGGAAAAAAAAAAAAAAAAAAAGCTACACGTGAAGCATCATACACACGCATGCCGAATACTGCAGGATTCGCTGCAACGGAATCGAAATAGAAGCACGTGCCAGCCGGCGCGCTCGAATTCGCTTCGGGCGCCCCGCCGGACAGGTAGTTAGAGGACGGCGCTGATAAACATTATTAATGGTTTCGCTGGCCCGCTCTATTTCGCACGGCTGTCCTGTGTGTGTGTGCGCTCCTTTCGGTGTAAGAAAACCGACCCGTCGATATACTACGTAGTGCGCGTCCAAACAGTGAAACGATGTGGGGAGGAGGATAAAACACACAAGTAAATCTGATTAGCCCCCCCCCCCCACCCCGGCCGAAAAAAAAAAGAGAAAGAGAGAGAGAGAGCAACGAGCTCGCGAAAATAGAATACATGCGAACGCTCCTCAATCTTATTGCTATAGGTCTCTTCTACGACAGAAAAAAAAAAAAAAAAACTCGATTTCCGGAGTTGGCTTGCTGCCACGGAGTGCGAAAATTGCAGTGTTGCCGGCAAATGCGTCCCGAGGATGACGTTCGTTTTTTTCCTTGTTTTTTTTTTCTCGTACAGCAAAAAAAAAAAAAAAAAAGAGCAGCGTAAGAGGCCTGCGTGGCACGCGCCCGAACGGAAGAAGGTTTCGTATCGGAAATAGGGGCTGCCGTGACGATATACAATTGTATCGGCTTCCCCGATGTCTTTCTTTTTTTTCTTTCTTTCTGTCTTTCTTTCTTCCTTGTTTTATTTATTTATTTATTTCTCCGTACATCACTCAACTTTTTTATCTGCCAATTCACACAGTGGTTGCTCCCACTCGAATGCATAGATCACGAGCTCGTGCTCGCAAACAGACGACACGGAGACAGACGACCACTACTACAGGCTACGACTTTGGCTTCTGCGTGGCTTGTTCTCGCTTTCGATCAGATGCTTTTTTTTTCCTCATTGAGTGAGAAAGAAGAGCGAGGTACTTGTTCTCCCGACTTTTGGCTTTGGTTTGTTTTCGTTTCCAATCCGATGCCTTTCTTTTGTCCAACGAGAGTGAAAGAGTGAGGAAGAGGCCCGATTTCCCTTCCGCTGCTCGCGGCATTGGGATCTCCGGCAGGAAGTGAGATACCGCGTTAGGCCTAATCTGTTTCGTTCGCCTGTTTCATTCCTTTAGTGTGCTTTTTCTTTTTTACATCTCGCACTTTTTAGGTGTGTCGTTGTAGTTTAGTGTGTCAGTCGTGATGTGAGGCAAACATCTTCCCCCCTCCCCCCCCTCTATTTCCTCGAACGGTGATTTGATTCGCGGAACGAGTGGCATATTCTATCTACGCGGATTCATCCATTACACGCATTCACCTCGAAATGGCGTTGTACCACATCCCGTGTAGGCGTGCGTTTGCGTGTGTGTACAGTTGTGGTGATGATCATGGCGCTACTCTATACTTTCTTGTCGGGCCGAAGCGTACGTAGTTTCGGGGCGCTGAAACCTTGTGAAACAGCGCGTGTCCCGAAGGCCGTCTGCTACAGGGGCCGTCTGCTTCTCGTCAGCTAAAAAGCCGGACCTGGCTTTTATTGCCATGATTTCTTTTTAAGCCTTTCAAAGCTTTAGTGTATAGCCTCCTTTTTTGCTACGTCTCCGGGGATGTATACTTTTCTTTTTTAATGTTTTTTTTTTGCTCCCTCGTAGGTCAATAAATAATGCGAAATGCGCACTAGGTCTTTCGGAACCATGTGTTGCAAGCATTGCGCATGGTGCTAGGCTGTACCAGTTACTTCGCTTTTAAGTATTGTTTATTACGTCTACCATTTGTGAAACTGAGAGGTTTATCTTTCTGTTTATCCTCAGTCGCCTTATCTGCTGCCGCATTTCTTCGCTTTCTTCGTAGAACCATCCGGCTATTTAGATCCGGGAACGTTATATAGCCCACCAATGATTGCCGCCATTCGAGCCGAGGCGTTTTCTCCGCGATTCCTGGTCTGCATATCTGCTTCCTATATCGAGTCGTGTACACAGGAAAGGCTGGCTAATTTCTCGTGGTCCAGCCGTTGCCGCATTCATTTGCGCCTTCTTTATTCATCTAGTAGCGCCATTTTGTGCCAGGACTGATAGCCTAAAAGCCGTGTTTATCGACGTCAAAATACGCCATCTAGTCGAAAAAAAAAACACGTCGTTTTCCCATTTTGTTTTTAACGTCGTCTCGCTGTCGTCCGCACACAATACGTTTGTACTTCTGCTTCGAACCTCGTTTAATAAGCAGACGCCATTATGTATTTGTTGTTGTCGTCCGCCATATAGCTGTTTCGTTGTTTTCTGCAGCCACAATATGTCCGCCCGTGTTCTTCCTTATTGGCGGCAACTTTTTTTTCCCCCTCGCTGTATGAAGCGGGTCGCCAGCGAACGAATTCACGATAACATCTTGCGCAATTTGTACGCGCTTACATCGAAATTATTTTTTTTGTATTTTCTTCCGCGCGTCTTGGGCCTTGTTACTCGCTTGTACGCACAAGTCTGTTGCCTTTAGCTTCTTACCGATTGATGAACGGTGTGCCTTCGTAGTTGATTTTATTATTATTATTATTATTCTTTTAGCACGTATGACATAGAGAGAGCGGATTTTCATTCCCGTGTCGTTTGTTTTCTACAGGAATCATTGTTTTCTTTTCTTCATTTATTTTTCTCGCTGAAACTGTTTCGTTACGGTCCACTGGAAAGAAAATAATTACGCCAGCTCGGAGCTCGCAGAATCAAGCTTTATAAACTTTACCCAAATACTTTCGAACTGCCACGAGAATCGAAAAGTCGGGCTAACGAAATTCGCGTTCGATCAATAAACAAACAAACACAAAATGACTCATTCTTCCGTAGCGTTCTTTGAGACCTGTTTCTTATTAGACCACCTCTGCTATGGTGGTGTAGTTTTTGCGGCGTTTGGCGCTGCTGACACGAACGACGCGATTGCTGTGCGGATTCGCTTACTGTGCTACATAAGTGCACATTAATAAAAAAAAAAAATTTCCAGAGCCCTTCAACGATGCTTGCCTTAACCACGTCGTGGTTCCGGCACGTTTAATTCCAGATCATAGTAATATTCTTATTCTTATTCTGTCACTGGGGGGATCACTAATTCGCACAAACTTCAAAACAACCCCGTAATAACTTTTTTTACGTTGAAGTGAAAGGTCGATACTTGAGAACGTTTAAAACGTCAGTATTGCACTAGGCAGCGGTTAAGAAATCAATAAAGGCAAGTGTAAAACGCGATTAGCGCCGCCAGTGAGAAATTCTGGATCAAAAGCAGGACGACGTCTGTAGGAAAGCCTCAGTGCAATTAATCGCAAGTACCCAAGCTATTTGCACGACAGAGAACGTTTCAGTGTGCTACCAGGCGAAATAAAATGCATCCACAATGCGTCTCAGTCCGATTCATGCAAAAAAAAAGCTATTATTGACATCAGCTGTGACATAGATACGCTTTTGTTCTCGCCGAACTGTTCTCGGCAGCGCCGGCTGTTGGTCTGGAAGGTGCGGGCATGGAGAATATGTCAAAAGGCTGTTCTTGGAGACAGGCAGTTTGAATTCTTCAAGCGGCATGTGGACTACAACAACGTGATTTTATTTTAAACTAAAACTTTCCTTGCGACAAAACGAGTGCTGCGATTTTCCTAGAACACTGTTTCAACATTCTACATCGATTTAATCCTTTGCCCTTACAGTCCCTTTACGTTCCACCAATTTTTTTTTTTTTTTGCCTGTAAGCCTATAGCGACCTTGCGGAACTGGAGGTTCTGAATTCGAACCGTATATGTGATGCTGCAAATCGCGCAAGGTGTCACCACGATTCGGTCCAATGAGTGACGAGTCGAGCGTGTGAGACATACCATTCAATGACAAACCGGTTGACACTGATGAAAATGATGATGATGATGATGATGATGATGATGGGCATGACGTAACGCTCATGGAGATGACCGCAACAACGGTAATTTTAGCATGACCGAGCTGACGATGACGGTATCGGTATAATAATGTTGCCAACGACCGACCATGGATATAGCGATTACTTGATTGATTCACAGACTTCCCGGTATAGGCGAACTGATTGGCTGCGTTTACCATGCAAATGGGCGCTCTGGAAACAATTATAACTCAGTGGTCCATTATCACGCATCTAAATATCGGCAGATCAATTATGTATCTAAGTGACTCCACGATCTTCGGAGATCGCACCCACGACCTCGTCTCCAGTAGCAGGGCGAGTGATGCAAAGGCAGTGTCACCGCAGGGAACGTACATCCGTGTTGATTGATGATTGCAACGATGATTATGAGCCTTCAAGGCAAACTCCCAGTATACACTCACTATGTATACGTTTTAAACCGTTCGCCATAGACATTTTCGCACGCTCGGGTTGTCTTGTGACGTCACAAACAAAATGGCGAGTGCGTGCTCCGTTTGCGGGCGTTTTTTTTTTTTTTTTTCGCGGAAGACGAGTTGGCGAAGACGACGGAGGACGTGGCTGCCCCGAGCAGGAAAGAGCTAGCTTATCGCCGTCGGTCATTACGGTCATTTTGCCGCTCCCGCGGTAATCGGCTCCCCACGAACCTACAAGGTGGCTCCCCGCGCTACGCGCCACGCATTCCGGCGCATGCATGATTGCAGCCGGCCACACGACATGCGGGCTCTGGGAGCACGGCGAGCAGAACCCACCTTTGTGCAAGCTCTCGTATGTATGTATGCATGTACGCATGTATGCATGTACGCATATACGCATATACGCATGTATGTATGTATGTATGTATGTATGTATGTATCTATGTATGTATGTATGTATGTATGTATGTATGTATGTATGTATGTATGTATGTATGTATGTATGTATGTATGTATGTATGTATGTATGTGTGTATGTGTGCATGTATGTATGTATGTATGTATGTATGTATGTATGTATGTATGTATGTATGTATGTATGTATGTATGTATGTATGTATGTATGTATGTATGTATGTATGTATGTATGTATGTATGTATGTACAGTGGCCATGGATTCAAATGCAACATCAGTTGCTTAAAGAACTACTTGTGTAACGAAGCTGAACTCTAAAGACCATGTTGGCTCTGAATTACGCGTTAGAGTCGATATTACGCCGATATTTCATTAAGGGCAACGTATGTATAGACGATCTTGGTGTGTTTAATTGCGAATGTTCCCTGGGCGTCATGGCGCAGAAAATCGATAATTTCGATCGTACTTTTAGATACCAAGAAGGTTATGGTCGGGGCCTGTCCCTTGTGCGTCAACGTAGCCACGCTAGTACTCTGAGCGTCCACTAGATGCCTCTGCGGTAGAGCGCTCACTCCACTCCGGCGCGTGCTCTTGTATGAACGGAGACCTCTAGCGGCGCTGCACTGCTCTGTATAATATAAAAAAAAAAAACACTTACTGCTCGCACTTTCCCACACACAGTGTAGTAGTATGAAGTCAATGTAGAAAACGCAACTATTAAAGTATAGGGTGATGAATAAAAAAGCACCTCTTCACAGAACTTTCATATTAATATGGGGTTTAAGGAAGTAAAAACCCCACATATAATAAGAGACGCTGTAGTGAAGGTCTCCGGGTACTTCGATCATCTGGCCTCCTTTAACGTGCACACGCATCGCACAATGCACGGGCGTCTAACGTTTGGTCTCCATTGAAATGCGATTGCAGCGGCGG
>NC_134708.1:18008700-18108700 GCF_043290135.1 Rhipicephalus microplus | reverse complement strand
CGCACCAAGATCCTCTCTGATATGGGGTCACTCCTAATTATCTCTCCTTCTCTGATCCCTCTCTTCTTCTGAATTTCCTTTTTTATATCGCTCTTTATCTCATCCGTTCTCTTTATCCGCTTAATGCGAAAGAGCAGTCCGCTCTTTCTTTTTTTCTTTCTTTCGTCTCAATTAAGCGCCGGACTCACCCGTCCTTTCCGTCACAACTGCTGCTGTGGCGGAAGGTATAGCAGGCAGGCTTTCTACTCCCGCCTTGACCGCGATAGCCGCTGCGGTGGTGGCGACGGTGTCTACCGCCGCCAGGAGGTGCGCCATTCGCACGCACGTACAAACACACCTATGCGCACGCACTCTCACAAGTCGAGACGTGTTGGACACTCACGAGGAAAGACCGCGCATTCGTTTGCTGGGGGTGGTGGTCATAGCGTTTCCTAAAATTAACTATAGAGGGGACTCTGGCGCTGCAATGGTTCAGCGACCATGGGAATGATGGGTAGTACACAAATTTGCCTAGTCTTCGTACTTGCGGCTTCGTTTATTGCTGTGTTTCGGTTTTGCTTTGAAAGAAAGAGTCAACCCTTTTGGACTTTGTGACTCGGTTTGGAAAGGTAAGTCTAAAATAATGTGATGGTGAAGCGCCACTGAACATTTGCTAATATTTGTTTTGTAAGAAAACAGCTCCAAGCCGCACGAACACACACGGAGCCAAAAGCAGACCAGAAGTACGAATATTAGACAAATGTGTGTACTACCCATCATTCCTATGATCGCTGAAGCGCCGTGCGTTGCAGCTCCCATAGACACTAGCGTCAGAATTCCCTCTGGTGTATATTAGGAAACTATATGGTGGCGGTGGCAGCAGCCCCTGCATGTTTCACTAAAAACGTACAGTGGCGCAAAAGACGATGCGGAGGACTCAGTTAAACGCGGTCGGCTCTTGTACATCGATCAGTCTAGGTTGCTGATTAGGAGCCTGAACTTTAGGTTTTTTGCTAACGTTACTTTAACACGAAGAGGTTAATTTGGGGGGATGGGGGTGCAGTTGCAAGAGATTCACAACCCTCGCAAGCGTCACCCCCCCCCCCGCCCACACACACACACACACGCGCATTTTTTCACCGTTGTTGCGATTTATCTTTCAAACACTATATCTGAATTCCTTGAAGCTTAAGCATTGCTGCATGAATATGCTAGTCGATTGCATTCCTTGATCAGCTTGATGGTCATTGCCCATTTTTTATCGAATAATTCTTATTCGACCTTTTCGACAACCGTTTATCTTGTAGTGTGTAGCTGAGTTTCGTATTCCTCAGCGTGGTATGTAAGGCTGTATTAAAGTGGCAACTGTCTTTTGACCGATTTCACGAGAAGGCCCGACAGCACAATGCACTCGAGTAAAGTGGGAACTTACGCTCGTTTTTTTTATCGAAGCGTGATATCAAGTTTTATATAATGTGAAATAATACCTATACTCATAAAATTAAAACGACCACCATCGCAAGATGTGTGTTCCCCGTTGGGATTTTCCTAAATTTACGAAACTGTCCAATGGTCCAACTTGGTCGTGACAATGTAGCGAAAGCTGCAGCTTGCAGTAGGAGGTTCAGTAGGGTTGAGAGCTGGGCTAGTTGGTAAGACATCATTTAACCATATGGTGTAGTAGCGCAAATTCACGGGGACAAAAAGGACAAGAAAACACGACACTCGTAGCGAGTGTCGTGTTTTCTTGTCCTTTTTGTCCCCGTGAATTTGCGCTACTACACCATATGGTTAAATGCAGTAGGAGGCTAGGTCGTTCCGAATAGGCGGGTCAATTAAATCGCATTAATAATTACATTGCTAGATTAAAAATATAACTCAACTACGTTACACGTTGCAGCTGAGCGAAAGTAATGACACTACATCACTCTGCTACACTTGAAAAGTATAATCAAGTTTGAAATCAACAGAAGTTCATAATTTATGCGCAACTCGTGCGTACACTTCATTTATACAACACGTGAATGTTGACGCCTCAGAGATCTTTTTCGCACGCTTGATGTTTGACACAGAGAAGAACTTTTCCTCGTTGTATTTTCTTTTTTTTTTGTCCAACTTGTCATGTCACAATGGGAATGTCCTCGCTAAATTTTATCCCAGACTTCCTGGAAAAGAAATGAACAATTCTTCTTGAAACTTGTTGTTTTAAGACGCACATTGCAATACTTACCATCATCACAATCAGCAGCATCAGCTGCACTGCGCCCACTGCAGGGCAAAGGCCTCTCCTATATGTTCCGCCAATATATCCGGTCCTGTGCTTTTCGCTGCCAGGTTATACAGGCAAAAAGATTGTTGATTTCATCTGTCCGCCCAACTTTCTGTCTTTTCCAGGTGCGTTTACCATCTTTTGGAATCGAGTCTGTTACTCTCAGTGGCCAGCGGTTATTTTGCCCACTCGCTACCATTTCTTCTTGTTGATTTCGACTATAATGTCCTTACCACCCGCTTGTTCCCGGCCCACTCTGCTCTCTTCCTGTGTGATAAAGTTGCACCTATGATTTTCCTTTCCATTGCTCGCTGCGTCGTCCTTAATGTAAGCTGAACCCCTTTTGTAAGCCTCCAGATTTCTGTTCCGTAGGTGAGCACCGGTATGGTGCAGCTGTTATACACTTTCCTCTTGAGGGATGGTGGTATACTACCATCACTAATCTTTGAATTCCTGCCAAATGTGCTCCGTGCCATTAAATACACTACATTACTTCTGACAGCAATAACTAACCTAATAAGTGTAACTTAATTACCGCAAAGTCTGATAGACATGTTTTTTTTTTTTTGTTCGCTTCCAACATTCTATATAGGCTCGCAGATGTGCAGCTTCAGAGGAAAGGTGACGTTCAGTGAAGTAGCACAAAGAATTAAAAAAAAAAAAACCCTAGTGCTCTCTTCCCTCGCGTTGTGGACCGCATGTCAAGGCTTCAGTTCTGACGGCACGCTGCACGCAATTAGCAGCGTAGGCTGTCGCATGGAGGTGTTGGGAAACCCTCGTTAGTATGGCCGGAGCGGCGCGCTTGTTATGTGGCCGTGGTGCACAGCGGCGGCACGGTTCACCGGCGGAAGATAGACAACGGGGCGACGTGGAAAGACACCGAGCCACAATTGCGTACTCGTTCCAGCGCTGCTTGCCGAGTGTGGTCCGTCCTGAGGTGTATACCGTACATGCTCGTTTAATGACTCCGCCTGAGCTCTCTTATCGTAGGACACTTACTGCAGCGCAGGATCTGCAGCCCTCCCATATATACTGATAATAATACTAAAAATACTACTACTACTACTACGACGACTACTACTACTACTACTACTACTACTACTACTACTACTACTACTACTACTACTACTACTACTACTACTACTACTACTACGACTAATAATAATAATAATAATAATAATAATAATAATAATAATAATAATAATAATAATAATAATAATAATAATAATAATAATAATAATAATAATAATAATCTGTGGGTTTACGTCCCAAAAAGACGAGCAGACTCCGTATAGTGAAGGGCACCTGAAATTTAGACTGATTCAGCCTTGTCTAACGCGCACTTGCATGGCACAGTAGATGGGCCTGTAGCATCTTGCCTCCATCAAAATGTGATGGTCGCAATCGAGCCCTCGACCTTTGGGTCCGCAGCCGATCACCACCACCGCTACAACGCCGCGGCGGATAGTCCTCCGAGATCAGTCTTATCACTTCACCACACAGTGCGCTGTGGCTATATATATGGTGTTCGGCTGCTGAACCGTAGTTGGCCGATGCGATCTTGGCAGCAGCGGTGGCATTTCGGTAGAGGCGAAATTGATAGATGCTCGCGTACAGGGCCATGCCAGCGTACGTTAAAGAAATTTCCGGAGCCCTCCACTACGGCGTTCGTCAGAATCATATGTCGGGCTTTTGGGACATGAAGCGCGAGAGATTTCGTTATTTTTATTATTATTTTTTTCAAACTGCGCCGCATACACTGAAGTTATGCAAAACCAAAGGCTTGCGGGATGGAAATATCCTACGTCACACCGTCAACTCGTTAAGTCCGCAGAAGTAGCCTGGCGCCGCTTACAAACCTTATATCATCATACACCAATCCACACGTGTACTCTCCAAAACTGACCCTGACAAGTCGCGCAGGATGCGCAACACAAACGATAGCTGCTGCCTACCACGTGACACGGTGGTGACAGAACAAGCCATCAAAAATAGTTATTTTCAAGCGACGCCTCCTAAAAAAATTATACCTGGAACGTGAGCCGCGCTGACCTACTCTCTCATTTTACCCTCCTCCTTCGGTACGAAGGCGAGCGTCTCTGACGGCTGCCCCCTGCGAACACGACAACTCTCACAGTTGCCTCCGAGCAGCTGTCATGTCACGTGACAGAGCGGTACGGTAATGTCACGTGACTGAGGGGTACGGAGGCGAGCGGTCTCACGCGGCGGCCGGTCGCAACACAAGGCGCAGAATGCATGGCCTCCGAGATTGCGCTCTGGCAGGAGGCTCCCAATTGAAAATAGGGTGGCGTTCCAGGCGTAGTTTTCTCTAGGAGGCGTTGTTTTCAAGGATTTCAGTAGGTGTGTCAGTGGGAGGTGTCACTTTCCAGCCCGGAAATGGGTTCCGAGCGAGGGCAGAGACTCAAGCCAACGGGGTCCCGGGCGTGGGACCACGCCCATTTATTGAAAATTAATGCCTGCTTACCCGACGGCAGCGGCAAGCTTGGCAGACGCTGTGTCGCCGGCCTCGATAAGCTTCCTACCGCTGCCACTAAATGTGGCGTACTAGAGCACGTCCCCCGAAGAACTCGGGCGAGCACAATCCAACACATTTCCACCATTGTCTGTTTCTTTCACTCGACTGTCTTTCACGCGCCAGTCACTTCGTCGGTATGATTCACCACAGCATAATGAAGTTTTACGAGCAGTTTATGTAGCAGCCGTGACCAGACGTTTATATTGAATAATCTCCACTAAAATATGTTTAAAAAATATTATCCATGTTGCATCGACTGTGAGGGGCACCCCTTGTGGATGTGTGCCGCTCAGAGTTGCCAGGTACTCATAGAGCGACCCGCCAAGTTCACGCCCATGAAAAGCCCCAAAGTAGACTAATGAAATTTATCAAAAATAGCCCAAAACAGCCAAGAAGAATAAGTTATGGAATAAGCTTTGTGCTTGTTGTTTTTACGTAAAGTGATTTTAACAATAAACAAGAAGAAACGAAGCAAGATTTACTAGTAAGCCAAATTAAGACAAGCAAGACATTTTGTTGGGTGTTGCCCATATGACATGCATGTCTATGGCTGCTCCTCAAGGCAAGAGCGCAGATGTGATGCAGACAGTGGAAATGGAATGGTGCTTGGCTTTCTAGCATTTGTATTTCGTCGTTGCAGGTAGATAATCAACTTAATTAAGTATCCAGCGAGTCAATTTGTTTGTCCTCATTGAAGTGAAGCCGTAATCTGAGGACCATAGCCAAATGAAAGAGGGGCTCCATGGAGGAGACAAGTAGCTGGTTTATCACTTAAAGTTAATTTATTACTTTACCTAAAATTAAAGGATGTGCATCACCTCCAACGCTTATGTTGGAACTTGTATCAATCTGAAAAAAAGAAGAGTGGCATGTTATATCCTTCAGGAACGAATGGTGATGCGTAGAGTTTCGTGATTGCAGGCGTAACGCGGAAAAGCTTTGCGAGGCTTATTAGGAACTTTGCGTGTGCCTTCATTTACGCTTCGATTGCAATCCATAAATTTATCCATTGTCAGACTGAACGACTCAGTATCCACGCCAGATTGGCAGTGAAAGCTTCGCTTTGAGAGCAAGAGAAGTGATTCATCATTATACTGAGAGAGGTAACTGTCTGATGAAGGCTGCTCATACAGACGTAACTGTCTGATGAAGGCTGCTGCTACCTAAAGAAGGGAAGGTGAAATTGCCGCGAAGTGATAGTGGAAAGAAGGAGTTCGAAACAGCTGTACAGTAAACACTCAATTCACAATCACCCTGAGGCACACTAATCGATCGGGAAAAGATGACCTACAGGAAAATGAGCCTTTGAAGTTTAGTCAGGTAATAGCCCAAAAGTAGCCAAATAGCCAACAACCGAAAAGCCCGCCAACACCTAAAAAAATGTATCCCGATTTGGCTACTTATAGCCCAACCTAGCTTTGGCCACTGCCACGAGATTTTTCAAGCGTGGGAGGCGATTTTCTTATAGAAGGTGAAGGAAAGCTGAAAGGTCATGGAAACAAATTCGATGAAATGGGGCCCCGCCGTCGTGGTCCAGTGTCTAAGGTCGCGGGATCGAATCCCGGTTGCGGCGGCTGCATTTCCGATGGAGGCGGAAATGTTGTAGGCCCGTGTGCTCAGATTTGGGTGCACGTTAAAGAACCCAAGGTGGTCGAAATTTCCGGAGCTTTCCACTACGGCGCTGTCTCTCATAGTCATATCGTGGTTTTGGGACGTTAAACCCCACATATCAATCAATCGATGAAATGGAGCACTACCTCATCCGGGACAGAGCTGAGTTTGAGGATGCTGTTAGTAAAGAGGTGGAGGACGAAGACGAGTAATAGCGTTCTTGCAAACTAGCAATCTTTATTGTCATTAATCAGGTTTACTGGGTTCTCCTCCGCCTTTTCAGTGATCAGGACGAAACGATTAACATTTTTCAATGACTTGTCGATTCAATGCGTTCAGGAAGAGCATGGCAGTACGACCCTTTCATAAAGTATGGGGGAGGGGGCTGTATTTAGTAGAAACCAGACATCGAGCTTGGCCTCATGAAGTGTGATCCCCCCGGAATGGCTTTATGTTCTCCCATAGTAGAGTACCAAGTACTCTATATCGTTAACCTACGCCAGCAGTGCACACTGGAACAGAACAAAGCTCTTCCATAGAATCGCACTCTCAATAGTCGAACATTTCTTCTAAACACTATCGGAACATGTTCTCCTTTAGTTTGCGGCCACTACTCTGGGGTACAGCCACAGAGATGCTTTCTTTTCCCTTCGGGACTATATATCACTGCGACTGAAAGAATCTCTTGCTGAATTCGCCAGACATTTCATGAATAATTACTGGTTGTTACATTTTAAATTAGTAATTAGTTACAATTAATGAACTATCGGACCTAGCAATTACATAGTACAGAAATCATGGGAATAATTCACCTTCTACGCGGCCAATCCCCACCATTGAGTGTGCCCGTTGGAAGTCAACAACAGCAGCAACCACGTGGACGTCACCGTCTATTTTTCGCTCCTCCCGGTACAAGCGAATACTGCAGTTCCAACAACTAACGCTTGAAACACAAGCAAAACAAAGAATTTGCAGCTTTTTTGTGTGTATATGCATATAATGCTCATACCCGCCGGTTTACTTCCATAATCTCGAGAGAAAAAAACAACAACCTGCGGCTATTACACGAGTATACACGGTATTTTTTTTTTCAATTGCGGCTGGCGTTGCGTGCCACTTTGTCAAGCCATATACTACCTCCTCCCTGTCGAGTTTTTGGGCGAATGTGCTTTACGAATTCCTCCTGCGCACTTTGGTATGGACTTGAAGGAAGTCTGTGCGGTTGTCCTGGGTGTTATCACGGATAGTGGCTGTCATACGTATGTAAACTCACGAAATGACGCGTTTTCGTAACTTCCGCGCTAAAATCACCGGGATCGCAGTTTTCGTGACGTTGTCTATCAGCCGTGACTTGCATCGCCAAGCAGAAAGTATACCAAAAAACTCCGCATCGCATCTGGCCGTTCGTTTGAGCAAAAAATGGCAACTTTGTCGTTTTGATGACGTCGGTAAGATGCCTTATCTCGCGCTGCTGTTCTGGACACGAACTTGTCTTGTCTTGTCTTGTCTCCTAGGAAATCTTGGCTCATACCCACATGGGGGATTGGCCACACTGTACCTCATAATAAATCATTTTTACAACGCTTCCTAAAAATAAAAATAAAGAGAAATTAGATAGGAACAATAATAATGTTCCTTTGAAAACGTGAAAAATTGCAGAACTTGAACTTGAAGAAGAAATAACGCTTCTTCTTTTATTTAATTGATGAAGGGGGCGGGGGGTAAACGGAGGTAAGGTTCCCGGGTCCGGGACCCCATATGGTGACTTCAGCGTTAATGCGCGACTGCCGAATGCGAATTCGGCCATCTTGTCAGCTCGGGCTGGCCGAGCGGGCTTCAACGGCATCCTCGATTTTCCCACATTGCCGCCATTACCGAATTCGAAAATATAGTTGATCTCTGACAGTGTACTCTGGCGAGAAACATTTGGTGTGCTTGACTTTTGTGCGTTGGAGCGTAATAGCTGTCGCTACGAAAAAAAAAAAGTGATTCATGCCGTTGTACTCACAGATTCTAGCCATAAAGCACGCATTGTACAGTGGAGGTGTGTTGGTGCAAGCTGTGCAACCGTATAGTAGTAGTATACTGATAGTAGTAGCAGTAACAGTAGTCCAAGTAGTAGCAAGTGTGCTACTATTAGTAGTATAGTAGTAGTATCAGCAGGACTACTAGTTGTCGCGCAGGATACGTCAGGAGGGAGGGGAATAAATAAGTAAAGAAAACAACTCACAGGTTATACCCTATGCGTTCGCCTGTAAGAGGACTCGAAAGCGAAAGCTGTCATCTTCTCACTCGATCTACTGGTCCTCCCCGCTCACCACCGAAACCTTTCTGCACCTATCGGGCTTTTGCACGGCCTCCATCATCGGCCCGGCCTTGACCTATAGCGACGATGTCATGTGATTGCGTCTACAAGTAACACCGCGTTAAGTTAGGTCGCGATGACAACACGATTTCTGGCAACCCGTGACGTCACGGGGACGTCATCGCGTGGTGACGATATTTGGTGACGATAACTGGTGGAACATAGGAGAGGCCTTTGTCCTGCAGTGGACGTAGTCAGGCTGATGATGATGATGATGATGATGATGAAGATATGCTGCCGCCGTGGGTCGATATTCGCGTTTGATGAGGTGTAGAAGCCTTTGCCCTGTAGTGGGAGTAATCAGAATGATGATAAGGCCTACGCCTTGATAAAATCGAAATGATATACCGTACAGTCTTAATCAGGTACTGGCTAAGTGCTGGCTATATCCAAGAAACCAGAAGGAAAATGTCTAGTTTCCTAGCTATATCTAGCATTTTAAGCGGAATCTGATTGAGAGCGTACCCAAAAGCCACCATCTTCGTTATTATTTATTTATTTATTTATTTATTTATTTTCAAATACTGCAGCCCAATACAGGGCTATTGCAGGAGTGGGGTGCATTTACATGAACAAAATACACTGATTACAAGGTTGACATCAAAAAAATATTTATTAAAACTGTGCGCCTGCAGATTCCGACAACGATAGTTCACGAATACTACCGGGTAAGTCATTGCACATTTCAATAACTCTAGGAAAAAAAAAACTGTTCTTGAAAATGTTCGTGTGTGTAAAGAAAGGCTTTTAGTTGAGACTGTGGTAACGTCTAGTTGAAAGAGTATCAGCATATGAGATGTAATCATCTGAAGATAGTCGACAAGATGAGTGAAGAAATAAATGCAATGCAATCATCACGGCTTCGCGGTTCCACAGCTTTGACGGCGCGTAGCTCTGAATTTTTCCCGTTGTATACGCATATAGATGCACGCGCAGATCACACGCGCTCCTCGTCTCCAACCAAGACAGCCCGCGGAGCGCCTGTGTTCTTCGCTATATTCCCCAAACCGCGTGCGGTGGCTGTCGAGATAGCGCACGCGCTGGGCATGCGGATTTACATGCGCCGTGCTCCCCCGTTGGGCCGTCACCGTACTCCGGCTACCGCGCATTCGTCGGGCAGCACTTGAATTACGCACACGCACCTACAGGGGACGGGAAGTTCATTGCTGGAACCGCGGCGTAGTACGCAGCGAGGTGCGGTGTACGCATGCGCGTTCTACAGCTACGCGAATGCATGCGGTGTGTTCGTATACAGCGGGAATACGATGATGCCGAGCCGCGGCACGCAGGGAATAGAGGGCGAGGAGGAAACGAAAGTGGAACCCTAGCCGTAGTGTAATTACTGTCATTAGAGATTCTTCCCTGGGCTGTGTGTGTATGCGTCCGGCCTCCCGATGCCTCCACATATACATACGCGCGTATAAGAGCGCCGTGGCGGACGGTTGCGGAGTTTTTTTTGTTTTTTTTTTGTGTCGCGTAGCACGTAAGTGGGTGCCTTGCAGGATGCATGTAAGTGCTCTCGGTTGTGGGGTGGGGGAGAATTGGGTCTCTCTTCTTGGCCAGGGCCGTCACTGGCAGCCACTCTGGCGACGCAGTGGAGCTTGACGGGCCCGCAGGATGGGGGTAAGGACGCGGCGTGGCGCTGCATACGCGAACCTCCGAACAGGGACGACCGCACGGACGCATCGGAGAAGCAAGCGAGGAAAAAGCGAACTTGCGAGCCCGGAGGAAATGAATGAAGTGAGAAATTAATGAACGAATGAGTGAAGGGACGAACGAGTGACATAAAGAACTAATGCGCTGGAGGAAGAAGCAACGGACGAACGGAAGAAGGAAAACGAGGTGGTGAACGGTCGTAAGCAGAGAAGTGAGTGAAGTAACGTGTGGAGGAATGAAGTGACGAGTGAACGAAGCGAAGAAAAGGAGTGAAACGAGCAATGAACTGATGGATTAATGCTGGAACAAGCTGAAGATGGAATGAATGAAACAAGCAACAAACGAGCTAAAAAAAAAAAGAAAACTGAGGAATTAACTAAACGAGGAAGGAAAAATAAATCAATTCAGGAATAAAGGAATGAAAGGAAGTACGCTAGGAGGAAATAAATGAAGTAAGGAATAAACTAATGAATGAACGAACGAACGAGTGAAAGAAATTATTAATCCACTTAAGGAAGGAATTAACGGAAGAAGCAAAACCCAGGCGGTGAGGGGACGAACCAACTAGAGAAACAAATTTAAAGATGAATGGAGGGATTAAAAGAACCGAGGATTGAACAAGGGGAACAAAATGAATGAAGCAAAGAACGAACCGACGTATTAATGCTGGAAAAAGCGGAACAGAGAACGAGGCAACCGAAGGAAGCTGGCGGGGAACGAGTCCAAGGAAAATGAGGCATGAACAAGTGAAGGAACTAACGAGGAAGGAAAGAATGAATTAAATGAAAAATAAACGAATGCTATATGTAGCGATGGAACGAGCGTGACAAAATAAAAGAAAGGAATGAACTGAAGATTCGACGAAGGAGCAAACGAATAGAACGGAAGAAGGAAGCGAGCGAATTTGAAGGAAGTAATGAACGAACTTATGAACTCTGGAATATTAAAGAGTATTAGATTATCCCGTGAACTAATGAATGAAACGAGGAGAGTAAGAAGGAAGGAACGAAAGGACAAACGAATTATATACGATTGGTATCGACATTTCTTTTTAGATTATTTAATATGTGGTGTTTTACGTTCCAGAAGCACGATTTGATTTATAAGGGATGCCACAGTGGAGGGCTCCGGAATTTTCGACCATCTGGTTTTCTTGAACGTGCACTTATATCGCACAGTACATGGGCCGCAGCCATTTCACCTCCATCAAAATGCGGCCCCCGTGGATGGAATCGAACCCGCGACCTTTGAGTCGGAAGCAGAGCATCCTAACAACTGATCCCCCGTGGCGGACGTTTTTGGTATCGACTCGGTGCAGTATATCGCCGAGTGGCGAATTTTCTTTCATTCGTTTCGCTATACGCTTGATTTTGATCGCTCTTCTGCCGTCTTCGCAGGTCCACTCTGCCGAAATTACCTCTACGGTCTCGCTTCGATTCCATTTTCATCGGCTGCCTTTCGTTGGTTGCTTGTTCACATGAAGTTTACTGAATGGATAATAAATGAAGAATAACAGGCATTGATGCCAAGGAAACTGTAGGGGGTGTTATTTGTAGTGATTATTGGTAGTAATTGGAATGTAACTGTGAAAAAAGAAACGCGCACGAAAAAACTTGCCGAACCGAACCTGTGACCGTCGAGGGGGGAAGTGATTTTAAATGAAAAGAAGATAAAAGTGGGCCCCGTAACTGTCTCTCAGGGGGAGGACACCTCAACCGTAGCTCACGAGGGGTTGGGGTAAAGGAGGGATTAAAAAGATAATTAGCTATTGTGTAAGGGAGGCTCTTCGCAGTTTCTGATATAGGGTTAGCAACGTTATCCATATGTAGTTATTCAAAACTATATTGAATTGCAATTTATCGTTTCATAACTATGCAATGTGATGGGAGATAAAGAGAAAAACCATTTGAATGTCTCGGGGGAGTCCTTCAGCCCCGTGCAAAGACAGCAGCTCGGTTTCACGCATGTTCTTAACAGTGTGACACTTTTAACACTAACATTAACACTATAAATTTTGTACGGTAACATTGCAACACTGTCATAATGTAACGGTTACGATGCTCGGTTGCTGCCGCGAAAGGTCCGCAGTGTATACGATCCCGACCGGTGGCAACAACATTTTGGGGGAGGAGAAGTGGCCCGTGTGTACTGTTCGAGGTCCCTGCACAGTACAGCACGTTGCGAGCGTGCCTCGTAAATATATCGTGGCACGTAAAGCTACAGATGTCGTCGTCGTCATCATCATCATCGTTATTATTATCATTATTATCGTTATCGTTGTTATGGAGGAGGAGGAGGTAAGTTTATTTACAGAAAAGCAGAGAGGTCGGCCTGAGCGATAGCTTGCTCTAGCCTGCTACTCTACACTGGGGGAATGGAAAGGGGTAAAGAAAGATTAACGAATGACGATGGTGAGATAGAGAGGTGAGTATTTAGTGTTCTTTCTAGCTGAGACACATTTCATAGCCGCGCACAGTCTTGTTATTATTATTATTATTATTATTATTATTATTATTATTATTATTATTATTATTATTATTATTATTATTATTATTATTATTATTATTATTATTATTATTATTGTTGATGAATAAACTTGAACCTTGATTATGATAAACTTTACGACCAGCTCGTAGCAGCAAGGCAGAATATAAAGGGTGGTGCCAGGACTTTTTTTTGGGGGGGGGGAGGCAATGGGGGGTGGTCGCATCCCAATGAATGAGTTTTTAGAGGGGGGGGGGGGTAGGCATGGTCGAGGCTGGCAACGTATGCTTCGTTTTTACTATGTTTGTCCTTAGGAAGCAAAGTGGGCAGGCAGAAATTAAGGCGAGGGGCTATAGCCCCCGCATACTTCACGCTGGTCGCCGCCCCTGCATGCAGTGAATAAAACGCGACACGAAAGAACAGCAATTAAGGATGATGGAAACCTCTTTTCGAGTGTCCTTTTTGTTTTTGTTTTTTTTTCTAGTATCACCCGCCAGGATCGTTTGTTTTCCCGGTGTTTCGCGCTAAAGAATACCTCGAGGGAACAATCGTCGCGTTCTTGAAGTCGAGCTAATCCGCACAACTCTGAAGCGTGAGTGTAGTAGTAGTTACCCTCGCTCGGAAGGCGAAAAAAAAAAGAAGACATTTTTTTTCCGGGGGAGAGAAAGAGAGAGAGAGATAAAGATACAAGGAAAGGCAGGGAGGTTAACCAGACGCACATCCGGTTTGCTACCCTGCACTGGGGAAGGGATAAAGGGGAGAAAAGAGGTTGCAGAAAGATGAGAAGGCACACACAATCACGAGCACACTCGGGGAGCACACACAGTTTACAGGCGGTCGCTCAGGTTTGTTGACTTAAGGTAAAGTAGCAGTGCTTTAGTTGCTTTCTGCGCAACTGAGGCAGATGCCCAAGGTCCTAGTATCTTCTGCACACAAAATGGTCCGGGGTCAAGTCGATTCAAAACCATCCGTAGCTGGCATCGCTGTGTGTCGTAGCAAGCGCAGCTGCACAGGACGTGTTCGATGGTCTCTTCATCTCCGCAGTAGTCGCATGTAGGAGTGTCTGCCATACCAATGCGAAAGGAGTACACCTTTGTGAATGCAACACCCAACCAAAGGCGGCATAACAGTGTCGCATCGGAGCGGGAAAGTTGTGATGGTAGCTTTAGCTTGAGCGGGGGAAACTTTCCGGGGGAAACTCTGCCTCATATATAGGTGGTGGGTGGCCTTACACTAAGCACAGCTTCTTGTCGTTCCATCCGCTGACGCACGCGGTATATGGACTGTTGGCCCGAGTCCAGGAGACGGCGCCCGGTGCGCTGTAGCACGCGCTCGACCGGGGCCTTATCTGACGGCCAGATAATTACCTGCGGCCCCGACGGCACCCGCCGCCCCCTCGTGACGACGGCCCTCGAGTGGTTCCGTGGTTGTTTTACCTGCGTGGAACGTCGGTTGGTGTTGGAGAATCGCAACGGCTCTCCGCTTAGTTTCTTCGCTTCTTGACGAGTTCCTTGTTCTTTCTTTCTTTCTTTCTTTCTTTCTTTCTTTCTTTCTTTCTTTCTTTCTTTCTTTCTTTCTTTCTTTCTTTCTTTTTTCTTGTTTCATCCCTTCTTTCTTGATGTCTCGTTCTTTCTCTTTTTATTTCTTTTTTATTTCTTTTTCCTTTTTTTCTTTTTTTCCTTCCTTTCTTTCTTTCGTTCTTCCTCTCTTTTCTTTCCTTCTTTCTTTTATTTCTTTGTTTCTTCCTTTTTTCTTCTTTTTTCCTTTTTCTCTTTGTTTCTTTCTGTCTTTCTTTACTCCCTGTGGTGGTTTAGTGGTTCTGGTGCCGGACTGCTGATCTGGAGGTAGCGGGATCGAATCCCCTTGGTGGCAGCCGCCCGTCGGTGATGTCAGAATTCAAGGGGCCCGTATACGGGCCCCTGGAGAGAGAGAGAGAGAGAGAGAGAGAGAGAGAGAGAGAGAGAGAGAGAGAGAGAGAGATGCGTAAGGAAAGGCAGGGAGGCTAACCAAACGCACGTCTGGTTTGCTCACGTGCACCCGGGAAGGAATAAAGGGGGTAAAAGAGATAGAAGAGAGGGAAGAAACATACAGGGAATCACCAGCACACTTGGGGGAACACATGCAGTCTATACTGGCGGTCGCTCAGATTCTAGAATCCTGAATGAACTTGGATTCTGAAGATGCTGGATTCTGAATATGCTTGGATTTAGGTATACATGTAGAAGAACGCCAGGTGTTCAAATTTTCGGAACCCTGAACTGTGGCGTTTTTCATAATATTACCTTGGTTCTGGGACTTAGAACTTCACAAATCGCTATCGCTTCGGTATCTTTGGATCACATTTAAATCAGAATGCTTAGATAGAACTGTGTGTCTCTTCATCACGCTTGCTTTGCCATCTTTGGATCGCATCATTCTTGGCGGGCGCGTGGTACAGGAATCCTTATATATGTGCGCATCTCATAAAGTGACTGTGAAATAAACGTCTACCTTCTCATAAAGTCCAGTAGGTGTCCGACAACACTGGAAACCTATCTCTGTACCTAATGGTGACAGAAGGATTTTTTTACGGGGGCTTGAAAGAGGTGATACGAGTGAGTTCCTACAGGATTGCGGTGCAGAAGGGGGGCGAGTAACTTATGCGTGGTGTTTGACCATGTTCGCTCTAGTGAAAGGGGGGGGGGGGGGGGGGGCAAATAGGTGGTGGTCGGGCCCTCGTTCTACGCCCTCACCCCCCTGGTGTTACAGGTGCAGCCCCAGAGGTGGGGGGATGGCTTGTACATTGCGTTTTGTCAACACAAGGATGTAGTAACAGGGTGCATTGTATTGAAAAGATCATTATATGTACAGGGAGATGACTGCGTGACCGGGATGTGCTTACAGGACTTCTTGGACAACATGACCGGGATGTATACTTGGTGACATGGATGTAGAGGAATGACAGGATGACGGGGATGTACTGTCATGACGTACGTCGTCCGTGTATACGTATAGGGACTTCATCCGTGTGTATGTACAGGGATGTATTGAGAAGGATATACAGTCACGTATTGCCAGTATCCGGTCGGTGCGGTATTGGATGTTTCACCAGTCCGCCACCGCTGCGACTCTGTGTAGTACACAATACGAAAGCTTTCTGCACGCACTCTCCGGAGTTTGCCTCTCTTGCCGGCACATGCCATTGCCTGCCTGTCCGTATACGTACGTATACGTACGTGTGTTTACCTGCGACTTTCCTGGTGAGCCGCGTCTGGCTTGTCTGGGCAGCGATAATAGAGACCGCATTCAACGCAAAGCGGTTCGGCCTTGCCGTGTGGTGCACCTTGACGCTAACGAGACCGCGACGCCACCGCTTACGCGTCGCTGCGGCGTCGGATCGCGCCTCACCGGCCGAGTGGCGGCGCCAGTGAGCGGTGAAGCGAGGAAACTGCTTCCAGTGTCCCCGTCTCCAGGAGTCGCATCGAAGGACCGGAAATCGAAAAAAAAGATAGACAGACAGACAGACAGACAGACAGACAGACAGACAGACAGACAGACAGACAGACAGACAGACAGACAGACAGACAGACAGATAGATAGATAGATAGATAGATAGATATAAAGACAGACGGACGGACGGACGGACGGACGGACGGACGGATAGATACATAGATAGATAGATGGACGGATAGATAGATAGACGGACAGATAGATAGACGGCCAGATAGATAGACGGCCAGATAGATAGACGGACAGATAGATAGATGGACAGATAGATAGATGGACAGATAGATAGACGGACAGATAGATAGATAGATAGATAGATAGATAGATAGATAGATAGATAGATAGATAGATAGATAGATAGATAGATAGATAGATAGATAGATAGATAGATAGATAGATAGACAGACAGATTGATAGATAGACGGACAGATAGATAGACGGATAGATAGATAGACGGATAGACGGATAGATAGATAGATAGATAGATAGATAGATAGATAGATAGATAGATAGATAGATAGATAGATAGATAGAGAAGTGGGTAATCACTTGGCGTGGCATAAGGTGCGCTATCATTGGCTTGTCCCTTATTAAGCTGTGTTCACACGTCGGTCGAAATCGCGATTCGGCCCCGGGGATCGCGTACTACGTCACCATACGTCTCCCGATCCCTCTTCCGTCCGCGCGGAGCGGTTCGTTAAACGACGGAAGACCAAATCACAGTGCGGGTCCTCGGGGATCGATGCCGAAATCCTTGCTTGTATAGCGCCATTTTTTTTTCTGTCGTGTGAATGCTGCCTGCGGAGGGATCAGATACACGTGACATATCATGTCAGTGATGCGTCCGCGATTACATCCGTCCTGGGACTATGCGGCGACTAAAACATCTATTCCTCTCTCTCTCAAATATAACATGATACTTGTGCGGCGCGCTCGAGGGGAATACACGTTCCTGTAATATAATGCATCGATGCATGCCGTCGCAGGTCGTTCTAACGTTGCCTGGAGAGGGGTCAAAACAACGCTCATTTTTCTCGCGCGCGCGCGCGCGCGTGCGTGCGTGTGTGTGTGCGTGCGTGCGTGCGTGCGTGCGTGCGTGCGTGTGTGTGTGTGTGTGTGTGTGTGTGTGTGTGTGTGTGTGTGTGTGTGTGTGTGTGTGTGTGTGTGTGTGTGTGTGTGTGTGTGTGTGTGTGTGTGTGTGTGTGTGTGTGTGTGTGCGCCGCTCACGCTACGTATGTCCTGGCTTAGCCGAGCTAGGCAACTGATTAGTTTTTTTATACTTTCTGCTTTGTGAATGTGCTTCACGCTGCAGAATTTCGAGGCCCTTCTTCAGCTACCTTAAACGATTTTCCATTTAGGCACCATCTCGTTCTGGAGCTCTATAGCCTTCACTGGCTCTTTGAACTATTCGTCACCATATATCATCATTATCATCATCGTGTATTCCTGTCAGCATTAAGTCAGTAAGATGTCGTGGCGGAAGGCTTGGTTGATAGCTTTGAGACACCATTAAACTGCTCGGTGTGTTTTGTACACGTTTCTTACTTGTATTCTCGTCATTTCGCGCTGATTAATAATGGTAAGTCACAATAGTGCATTTCTTCCGTAATGTCTCTTCCTTTCGATTTCATTTCTCGCTGCGTTTCGTAAATCTCTATTGTTCATCGTAAGACGCTAGCTCCTGTAGCTGACTTATCCGGACAATGGTGACTCGGACTCACAGTTGTCGAAGTTTCGTTTTAATTGCGATATCGAATGTGTAGACAATCGAGGCTCATTTGTTGTGCCGTCGCCGTCATGTTCCGTATAAAGTCCAAATCGATAACATCGCCCTGTGCATCTTATATGTGCAAGTTTACTACCATCCTGCAGCGCAACAAACCAGGCGTCTTCGATGGAAGCTGCTTGAAGTTCTTGCCTGTGTACTTCGATTCAGGTTCACGTCAAAGATCTACAGGTTGTCGAAATTTCCGGAACCGTGTACTACGGCGTTTCTCACAATCGAATCGTGGTTTTGGGGGGTCACACCCCAACACGAAAATTGTCGAGCCTTGTACCAACCGCGCAAGGGCTAAAAGAGCGAAACTGGACAATTTTGAAGACTAATCTGGTATATAGCCTTTAGGTTATTTCCAGGCATTACCTAGGCCATGCAAGTTGTGTCGGGGTTTCGTCTAGATTGCTGATAGGATTTATCTAGCCCCGCCGTGGTGTTCTAGTGGCTAAGGTACTCGGCTGCTGACCCGCAGGTCGCGGGATCGAATCCCGGCTGCGGCGGCTGCATTTCTGATGGAGGGCCGCGCAAATGTTGTAGGCCCGTGTGCTCAGATTTGGATGCACGTTAAAGAACCCCAGGTGGTCGAAATTTCCGGAGCCCTCCATATACGGCGTCTCTCATAATCATATGGTGGTTTTGGAACGTTAAACCCCACATATCAATCAATAGGCTTTATCTGGGCTTTTTCTATCCTGATTTTCAGCGGAGATTGAAGTTAAATCACAGGAAGTCAGACATGCATGACCCGGATGACCAAACTCTATAGAGACACACTTGCGCTGAAACTGTAAATAGCTTTTGGGCATTGAAGGTTTCGATACGTCATCGCCTTCATCCTCATTTATCATAAACACCTTCTCTCTACTCTCTCTACCATCCCCTTCTTTTACCTATCGTCGAGTAGCAGGCCAGGAAATTGGTCCAGGCCGACCTCTCAGCTCTTCTCTCATTAGAGTGAAATGCCTCTCTCTCTCTCTCTCTCTCTCTCTCTCTCATAGATCTGTGGAAACGTTGTCATTGGCCTATATAGGCCTTCCGCCGCTTCGGAGTCCTCTCGCATTGCGGTTGCTTTTCCCTTTCTCTAGAATTCCCTAGTATTCCCTAGTATTTTCGTTGTACGTACTCTGGGGTCTTTGGCTCGGTGCCTTCGCTTGACAGCCAGTTGTAGGGCTAAATCTTGCCTTCATTTGTGAGGAGTTGCGAAATTTATCAAGCTGCGGTGGCTTGTACCCCATTATGATGATGATATTTTTAAGATGGACTCAAAAAAACACTTTGCTATTCAGCTCCGCTGGTAATAATTATTAAGAAATGATAGAAACCGAATGTGTAGGTTCTTGCCAATCTCCCTGCTTTCGCTTCATTTGTGCGTTATCTTTGCTCCGTAAAACATTGTTTATTTTTTCTTTCTCTAACGGAGAGCTCACTTCACGGTGTGCAATAGTGCAGCGAAAGGTGCCACCTCGCGCAGTGCTTGCATGAAGGTTTCGCACTTACAAGCTGTCTGCCCCCCTCCGCCCCCCCCCCCACTACACACACTTCCGTACACAGTGAAGGAAGCCAAGGTTCGCTGCCCCCACAACGTCAGCTGTTCATTCATAAAGGCGAAAGTGTGAATCGGCCGCTTATCTCGTAATTGTGGTCCCGTAGCGTAACACACAACGCACAATAGAAGAGGGAGTGGGGGGAGGGGGGTTATGTTCCCTTGTAACGGGGCATCACAATGCCCTCTTCTCCCCGTGGTATTCTACTATACGGGTCGGCAGAGGCGCACAATGGATTATGTCCGTGATGTTTAGTGTGGTATATATATACACACGCACGCAGAGACAATGAACTTGGCGCTTGCTTGCTCGCGCGTGCCGGTACAATACGAGGCACGTGTGTGTGTTTGTGTAGGGCACTGTGTTTGTGTATACCGTGTGTGCATGGTGTGAAATGTATGTGTGCGCCCGCGTGTCATGCGGATGTGTTTTGAGAGATAATGGACGTGTGCGTCTCTTGTATCGTTGTGCGGGAGTTGATGTTGTGCGTGTTTGTGCGGCGTGTTAGTGTACACTGTTACCTACCTGCCCATTGTGGTTGTTGCATGGCTGCAGTATTGAGAGAATCAGAGCGTGCTCCCTCCTTTAGGTATGATGTAGTGTGGGAGCCTTTTAATGTGTGCGACAGGTAATGCGCATGTGTTACTATTGTGCGTTGCGTTGTGCCATTCTGACTGTTCGTGCACTCAGAGTCATGCGATTGCCTTGGGAGCCTGTGTCAATTTTTTTTCTAGACGCGAAGCAGCTTATGGTCGGGGCTTGTCCCTTGTCCGTCGTCGTAGCCACGCTAGTACTCGGAGCGCTTACTAGATGGCTCTGCGGTGGAGCGCTCGCTCCTCTCCTAGGCGTGCTCTGTTGTGAGCGAAGACCGCTGGTGGCGCTGTGCTGCTCTGCGTAATGTGGGAGGAATGCTGAATGCCCACTTTCGCTGTGTCTGCATCCCACCATACGCATATCTATTTCATGCTTTTTTCTACGGAGGACTCGCTCGGTGCGTTTCGTGCTGAACGGTCATGTCGGCCGCGATCTCCGGTGCATCAGCAGCTCTCGCCTATCGGTGTCCCGTCCTCGGACTCCTTCGGCCGCACCCCCCCCCCCCCCCCCCATTTTCCCTATTTCTTCTTTGTGTCGCTCCTTTGCGGCGAGTGATAGCCCCTCTCCCTTATCCTTCTCCCATTCTTTTTATCCCCTTCCCCCCTCCTCATCAAGGAGCAGAGTCGTGTCGCCACATTTGGCGAACAGAAATTAGCACCTTTCGCCACTCCTTCAAGAAGCATTGGCACTACTTTTCTATGGATATGTATTTTTATATTCTCTCTCCAACTCCCTCTATTGTCATAAGAGAGGGGGAAAGGGCTGTCTCGCGAAATGCCTTCAGCTCGCCACACATCTATCTCCCTTCCACGTTCTCTGTCTATGCATATTGTCTGCGACTGTGGGCTTCATTGTTTTGTGATCCCCCGACGGCTTTCCGTCAAACGAGGGGTGTTTTGTGTCTTCATCTCCGAAGCGCGCGTGTGTGATGAGTTCATGTCGGCATCGCCACGGCCCCGGAGGATAATGTCACGCGTGCGGCACTTCTGGCGAAACGAAAGGCATCCTTTGTTTCGTGTGCCTGTCGTCGCGGATAGGGCGACGAACAATTAAGACGGCCTGCAGATGCGATTAAATCTTGCGCAGGGCGCCGCGATCGCTGTACTCGGAAATCCGCGTCGTCTCTCGAGCGCTCTCGAAATTGTGAGCTGCAGGTCGATCATTCGCGCGTTGGCGTCTCCCGAAGGCGAGTGCGTGGCGTGTTGTGTAATTTGTTTGTTTGCTTGTTTGTTTCCTTCCTCCGGCACTATAGCGCTGCGGCTACGCCTCGTTTTCACGGATAACCGTGAGTATACTTACGAAAGAAAAAAAAAACAACGTTATCGTCGTCTCTCGTGATTTGGTGATTTGAGAATGTTGCTAGCTCAGGAAGCTACATGGTTTTTAGCTACGAAATAACGCATTGTATCAATCAAAAGATCGTTTATCGGCCAATCTAAAACCGGGAGTCGATTTTGAAATCTATTTTCTAAGCATTGCAATCGATGTGTAAAGAGGCCAAAGTGTGTCGAAATCGGGTCCGATCCCATTGGCTGTGTGGAAAAATATTCAGATTGTCTGGGAAGGATGGGAAGGAAGGCACGTTATTGAAATTAGGCGTCGAATGTTGTGGTGGTTGCGTAGTATCATAAACCGAGAGTCGTTTTTGATATCGTGTCTGGCTCGTGAGATATGAATTTTTTTCGTGCGCTTCCCATTCAGTTCCGGCGAGGTTACCCGGCCGCCGCCGAGAGATGGAGCGACATGTTATGTCTAAAATTCCTGGGAATAAGTTGGCATACTGGAACGCTTGGTATGTGTGTATGTAGCAACCGGCGTTAAGCAAAGGAAAAAAAAAGAAACTAACGCGGAAGAAACCTATAAGTCATCCGGCGATAATCAGTCATCCGGTATGCACGTACAGGAGACGTCAAAAGTTCAGGGTCCGTCAGAGACCTGTCGCGGTGTAAGGTATGGCGCTCGACGGCCCACACGAACGCCGCCGTATTTGGTCCCTGCAGCCGGAGCGGCTGCATCAAAATGGAAACGACATACTCGAGGCCCGTGTTCTTCTTATTATTTGGGTTCTTCACAGAGAATGCCGGATCGTCCAAAATTTCTGGAGCACACCGTTACAGCTTCGTTCATAATCCTTTCCTTGTTTTGGGATAACAATTACCCAACAAATATTATTACATTGCCGGAAAATTCGGAGCTTTCTCAGATGTTGTTGTCTCTAAAATTTTCAACCCGACTGCGCGTTTGTATTCAATAATGTTTCTGGTTTTACGTCCCGAAATCGCGATGTGATTGTGATTGAGACCTGAGCGGAGAAAAAAGAACGTTACGAATTTTCACGAGCCAGAGAAACGGTTACAAATGAGAGGAAAAGCGGGGACGTTCAGCATAATCGAACCATCCGGTTTGTATTATTATTTCTGGTTATTGTTAGGTGTCTAAAGTCCCAGAATCACGTTTACGATTGTGAGGGAGACCGTAGCGGAGAAATCTGTGAATTTCGACCACCCGGGGTAATTTGCACACAAAGCGCACCTAAAACCAAGTACGCCGTCCTCCAGAATTTTCGCCTCAATTGGAAATTCGGCCGCCTTAGCCGGGATTTGATCCCACGACCCTCGGCTCAGCAACAGAGCATGGTAACCACCAGGCGACTGTGGCAGGGTCGAATTGAATACAGTCACAAACTTCTGGGGAACTTAAACATTTTTCTGGGACCTTGTGGTCCCTAAACTTTCGACAACGACGTTTGTAACCGGTAGGAAACTGCAGTGTATGCTACGATTGTGCGAGTACAAGCATGAGAACGAGAACACCAGACTCTTTTCAGGTTCGCCTCGCGCTGGGTCGTTCTCATCTGCGTCCTGCTGTGTAGCAACTCGCTTTTCTGGATCGAGCCCCGCTGCGGTGGTCAAGTGGCTAAGGTACTCGGCTGCTGACCCTCAGGTGTCGAAATCGAATCCCGGCTGCGGCGGCTGCATTTCCGATGGAGGCGGAAATGTTGTAGACCCGTGTGCTCAGATTTGGGTGCACGTTAAAGAACACCAGGTGGTCAAAATTTCCGGAGCCCTCCACTACGGCGTCTCTCATAATCATATGGTGGTTTTTGGGACGTTAAATCCCACATATCAAAGCTTTTCTGCATCGACGGATGTTGTACTTATCAGCGACGGGCCTAGTAAATAGACTATGCAGGATCCGGACAGGCCACCTTTGGGCCGCATGCGCCAATCGGGCCAGTATTATGTGGCCCTCCGCACGAAGGCCTACGTGGCATTTTTTGCGTCAAATAGACGGAAGCAAAAAGAATCACTTTCAGCCGGATTTTGTATACCGCGTCTTCACACTCAACATGCAGCTCACGTCTTAAGATTATTGATAAATCTTGTTTTCTAGTTCTGTTGATAACGATTATATTTATCAATTGATAATGATCTGCATTTATTGATTATAGATAACACTCTTCGATTGGCCGATTTTTTTTCTTTTGCCTACAAAGCGTCCCCCCCCCCCCTCCACATCCGATTTGCCGTGGATGCCCTCGACTTCGTTAGTTTCATGCAATTCGGCCTTCCGGTTCAAGAGGTTACCTACCCCTATCATATAGACTATCTTATGCTCACAGGTCGCGGGATCGAATCCCAGCCGCGGCGGTCGGTCGCATACTTGATTGAGGCGACAATCCTTGAGGACCTTGCATATCGTCAAATTTCCGTAGCCGCTTATACGGCTTCGCTCGTGATCAAATGGTGGCTTTGAGACGTCAGGCCGGCAAAAGTTTTGTTCGTATTCTTTACGGACGAGTTTCGGTGCTCCATATCGTGCTGCATGTAGTCTTGCTGTTTTGTATTTTGAGAAACAGACGAACAGATCTACGGTAAACGCATACGTATGAAAAGCGTTAGGTTGGTGCATTCGATGTTTCATGGACTTGGTAATTCCCGTCGCGATAGACGCCCCCCCCCCCCCCTTTCTTCCCGAAAAAAAAAAACGCTTAACATATGCATGGTAGTGCCTTCCATGTGTCTTACAAGTAAAATAGTATATACTACGCATTTCGATTGACTTTGATGCATCAAATGCCACTGTAATCGGATAATTCCAACATGACTGCCTGCTCGTGTATCTGAGACAGCTGTGGCGCGCTTATCATTTCTTTTTATTAATAATATTATTTTTTTAAATGACGCGTTGCTAATCTTTTAACCGCGCGTCAGTTCGTACTCGTAAAGGTCTTTGCTTCCGGAATAAATTACACGCCGTCGACATTTTCAAGAGCTGCGATCTAAAGCGTATAAAACCGATCCGTTATTGAGCGTCCGTCGTCTTCACCAGCTTGCTGCGCCGGAGTCTTTCGATGAATCACGAGTGCTAAATCGCCGCGCGAAAAATCAGTTCCGAGAAAAGAAGCGATCTGTTGACGTCCGTGTGTCTCTTGCTTCCAAGCCTCGATCAGACAGATTAGCGTACAGACATGGCACTCCGTAGCTCATAAAGCCCTCGATAAATCATCTTCTCGAACGAGGGGCGCGTTAGACACATATAGGCAAAATAGAGACGTATAGACAGCGCAAGCGTTACCTTCAAACCATGTATGTGCAGTAATAATAACTGCCGGGGTTCAGCGTCACAAAACTATCATACGATTATGAGAGAGGCTCCGGAGTTCCGGAGGTGAACCATGATAGTGGAAGGCTCCGGAAATTTCGACTACCTGTGTGTTTTTTTTTAACGTGCACCTAAATCTAAACACGTGGACCTAAATCATTTTCGCCTCCATCGAAAGTCCGGCCGCCGCGGTGGGGATTCGAACCCGCGGCCTGCAGATCAGCGGTCGAGTGCCTCAGCCACTAGACACCGTGGCGCGTTCAAACCACGTTTATTTCCGAACGCACCCACCTTGGTGGTACAGTATAGTGATGGTGCTCTATTAAAGGTCGCCAGATCGAATCCCAGCCACAGAGGCCGTACTTTGGATGTACATTGTGTATGTATACATTTAGGTGCACGTTAAAGAAAACTACAGGATGTCCGAATTTCCGGAATTCTCCGCTACGACATCCCTCACAATCGTATCGCGTCTTCGGCACATTAAACGCCAACGATGGTTTATTATTGTTTGTTCTTATAGTGACGCGTATCAGTATATACTAAATATTACAACCGTCTCGCGCATCTCCTCTCATACAATGACAGCACTAAAAGAAAATCCTTTAAGCTATAAAGAAAAAAGAACTGATACACAAGTAACCACAGAAGCCCGGATGTGACGGCAGCAATGGCGCTTAAAAGTGCAATATCGGGAAGGACAGTACAGTAATGCAATCATCAAGAAAAACAAAGCAAAGTAAAAAAGTAGATAAATTGTTATTCACGCATTACTGATACTTTACGAGTGCGATATTGGGAAGTTACGCTAACGATGGCCAACTTGGGCGTCGCGTAAATGGTCACCATGCACTTAGCGCACTGGCAGCCGCTCGCCGACGCGTTATACTGCGCGTGCTCATCGGAGGACCGGTATTTCCCGAAGCACGCGAAAGCTCCGTGAAACGTTTCGGTGTAGGGATTTCACGCGTTGCTCTGACATATATCGCGTATAGATACGTAGTTTTCGAAAATATCATCCGACGTCCTTTATTGAGACCTTTATAACGGACCTCTTTCGACTAGCACGCCACCTGCGCGTGAGTACTGCGACGTGGGGCACGCTATACGAAATCGAAGGGGCTGTTTTGCAGAGAAAGAAGCAAAAAAAGGTGTCGCCATATCCACAAAGTGAATGATGATGAGTGGGCGAAGCTCCGGAAGTAAACCTGGCAATCCATGAATCATCCGTACGTTTCGCCCACTCGATTTTATTACAACGCTCCCCCTAGCGTACGTCGCCGCACTAAATCGAACGATTGCCTTCCGCCGCTGACACGCGCCGTATGTGACATCATTCCTATTTCATAATATCTCGCATCTTTCATCATCAACTACAAGTAGCGCCGTCTAGTTTATAACATCTTGCATCTTTTCTTCGTCCGCTACAAGTACCGCCATCTAGTGAACGCTGCAAGAACTAAACGAGAGGTGGCTACATACAGGGGATGCACAGCCCACGCCTTAAGGAGCTTCGCCTCTAAAATATGAATTTCTGTGGTTTTATCAGCCGAAACCATCATATGATTATGAAGAGCACAATTGTGGACTGCTCCGGAAATTTTTATCACCCGGGGTTCATGAACGCGCTCTCGAGTCTAAGTATGGACTGCCTTCTCGTATTTATTTTTATTGAGACATAGACTTGCCTAATATTTAGCCTTCGTTGAAATGCTATATCGCCAATGCCGGAACTCGATACCGATGGGTTTCCGATTGAGGCGGAAATGTTGTAGGCCTGGGTGCACGTTAAAAACCTTAAGTGGTCGAAATTTCCGGAGCCCTCTACTACGGCGTCTCTCATAATCATATGGTGGTTTTGGGACTTTAAACCCCACATATCAATCAATCAATCAATTGAACTCGATCCCGAGTTGTCGATTTTTTGTGTATTTGTCTATATCCACTTGACTCTGTATGCATTCGTATGAGGTGACCCACCGTTATCGTTTGCTATCCAACCTTATCTATCGTTATCTCCTAGACGAATTGAAAGCAAAAGCTATCAACATCTTTGTTATAGGTGAGAATTTCACGTAAGCATAGTACCGCATGCCGCCTTTTCAAGGCCAGCTTCTTTGTCGATGCTGTGGCTGATGACGATGGTGAAGATTTTATCGGGCCAGCGTCTTTCTTAATGTGGCTGATAATTTTTATGACATTTTTCCGTACGTGCTTTTCGACGCCCCCGGACGGTCACATTACGCGTCCCATGAGGCAGGTGAGAATTTCGTTTTTAGAGGAGTCCTGCAACATTTTTCTGTCCCGCAGGTCGTGATCTCGATTGTGGCCACGACGATCGCATTTCAGCAGAGGCGACGTTCGAAAAGCTCAAGCACTGTGCGATGCCAGTGCATTCACGTTTAGGAGCGTCAGATATAGTGAACATTTTCGTGGCCCTCTATACGGCGTATTTCATTACCATATCGTGGTTTTAGCTCGTAAAAAGCCGTAAATTGTTATAAAAAAAATTAATATTAATCTATACTTCTTCAAGTAATGATCGAATAGGATCGTTATAGGAGTTCATTGCATCACGAATCAACTGCAACAAAATATTAGAATATGTCGGGTATGAGCAGCGTTGCAGGTATTTGTCGCACGCTTTAAGCGCTCTCTATCTCTTGTAGCAAAGCAGCCATTTGGACTGGTTGGTAGCGATTCGTTATGGGAGAAGATGGGCGTGGTACGTAACACGGATTGGAGGACTCCAGTTGCGTACCGTGCCCCTCTTCTTCCACGATGATCTCCTCCCGTACCAGCGCTCTTCTTCCACAATGCTCGCTATCTTCTTCCGTACCAGCGAGAGCACTGAAAGCTATGCGGGAGGGCACGCCAAAGGGGCGAGAAGGTACGTCCTTTCGACAGAGCTTGCCGTGACCTTGAGCATTTTTAAAGTTTTTTTTTTCTTCGAACTTCGAACGCGTCACTCACCTTCGATGTGATCGCACGCGCTATAGCGGCGCGCGCACATCGAGACACCCAAGCAGGCGCGGTCACGTGGTGGCATCTCGCGGGGGCCACGGTAACTATGAAGCTCACGACGCTCAAATCAGCCTATGGTCGTGGTAGAGAGAACAGGAAGTGAAACTTAGCTAACTTTGGTAATTATTTTAATTTCGAGTTCACTTGATGCGCTAATAATGTTCGGAGCACATGTTCTAAGGTACCCCGACTACCAATGGGCAGTGTTTTCTAGCCATGCTAAAGAATGTTGCTCAGCCCTTTTAAAATATTAGCAAAGCAAAAAATACGAGTGAACTGGAAGTTTGCTTTCTCTCTATTTCTCTTGAAGCGCTAAAATGTATGACGCATGAAGGTTTCCACTATAGCCCAGCTGTTGTCTACAATGTCTCGGTCAAGGAGATAAATTTTATGCCGTCAGCCTTGCCATCGTAGACCGTCTGTGTTTGAAACTCCCAAATAAAGTTTTAAAAATCAAGAAAACTCATGAAATTGACTCTTAAACGCCCCATTAATTTTGCTTGACACCAGGTCTTGTACCGAGTCATCTATGCGAGTTCGCCCGCTTAAAACCGGCGGTATTAGATTCTGTGGAACATGCGTCAACTCCTGCAGGAATTCAATGCACCGCGCATCTTGGAATTCACAATGTCGTATAACTATAGCACAGCTCAGTTTGAGCATGAAGAGGCAACAGCGGGAAAAAAATCGCAGCGTATCCACAAACTGAATGAGGATGAGTGGGGCGAAGCGTCCGCCCGTCCATCCGTCCATGTGTCCGATCGCGTTCGAGAATGCCGACGGCGCGCGGGTAACACCGACGAGACGCGAGCCAAGGAAGCCGTGCGCCACGTACGGCGATTATCCAGGAGACTGAGGGAGGCACTCCTTCCTCCCGCACCCAGGCACAACCCGCGCAGCAGCCAATCGGAGAGTAGCGGTACAGCGCCATCAAGAATATCCTCACACGACTGCAGTTCGCACTTTTTTGAGACAGCGCCGTCTAATTATACTGTTTGAGAGATACTGTTTTCCTTTATTCTCGTCTTTTCTTGGTTATGCCTCACCCCTAAAATGTAAACACAGGCAACACGTGAGCACTCATCGTGTACCCTGCGTCTCCGGTCTTCGTTGTTGCCTCTTCGGGCCCAAACTTAGCTCCACTATAGCTATATACGACATTATAATCCACTAAATCGCCCACTCTGTAGTACTTGGAATTCGCGTTGAGCGCATGGCTTCCCGCTTGGCAGCTCGAAACAGCCTGCGGCCCGTCGCGCTTAAAAGTGGTAGCTGTACTTTACGATGGCCTACTGAGTTCAACTGCGAAGCTAGAGGCCATGGCGTGGAAATAATTTTTTGTTTCATTCACTAAGTTAATTCTAAATGTTCGATTTTCATAGCATTTCAGAGTAGAACGAATAATAGACTGTTTTAAGCAGCGGTGAACGGGCGCTGCCGCGTTTGAACACGTGATATAATGGCCTTCTCCTTTCCACTACACCGTCGCCAACGGCCGGCCAATTCGCCGCTCCCGGGTCGAACAGCGGGCGCAGCGGTTGTAGGGTAAGATGTCCACATGGCTGACAGTGCGGTGAGCACCGCTGTTTCACATACTGTAAGCGCAAAGAAAACACGGACACGTAAGCACAGGACGATCGCGTCTCTTCGACAGCGCTTGCATGGTGTCTACTTCTCGATTCCCCGTGTTTTCATTGCGCTGTTTTATCAATGGAGTTGTACCGATTGGCTCGTATTGTCACGTTATCCTGCTAATCGTCGTCATGCACTTGCAGTGGTCCTGCAGTGCCGTCGTCCTGATGTCGTCACACCGCCTTCATTATTTTCCACCTATGTCGCTGAGTCGCCGTAAATCGTCACAGTGACAACCGTGCCTTTGTGGACGTTCCATTGTCGTCATATCGCACTCACTGCCTCGTCGCCAAACGTGGAGTTCACGACTGCATCTCAAAGAAAACTTTTTATCAGTGTAAATGGACTCGATTGACCTTCGTTGCTCGCGGCCTAAATGACTTTCAATGCGTTAGTAATTACATGGACGCTTGAAACGAGTTCCCGCCGTCGCCGTCATGTTCCATATAACGTCCAAATGGATAACGTCACAAGACGCGTCGTATGTTTCGTGTGCGAGCGAAAGCTTGAAAACTCTGTTGATGAGGGCGGTTCAAGCAGACATGGAACGCACCGGCCAGCTAGTTAGGGTGAAGGCGCTTGGCGGGGTGTGGAAGGCATACTGCGAACTTTGATCAAAAGTAGCGCGCGCTGATCGTGACTGAGATGAACAGTCAGTTCATTTCCTTGTACGCGCTGGGCTCTTAACGCTTGCTCAGCGAATGGTGTCGAAGTTAATGAGAGCGCTTCGCTCCCTGAAGTGGCCGTATAGTATTTCCTTACGCCAGTGAGTCCCAATAAAGTTAGCGGCCAGGCTTAGTTTCGAATAAGATTCCAGTTTGTTGCTATCGCATTCACTGCCCCGCCGCGGTGGTCTAGTGGCTAAGGTACTCGGCTGCTAACCCGCAGGTCGCGGGATCGAATCCCGGCTGCGGCGGCTGCATTTACGATGGAGGCGGAAATGTTGTAGGCCCGTGTGCTCAGATTTGGGCGCACGTTAAAGAACCGCAGGTGATCGAAATTTCCGGAGCCCTCCACTACGGCGTCTCTCATAATCATATGGTGGTTTTGGGACGTTAAACCCCACATATCAATGCTATCGCATTCACTGCTCGTCTTTGTGTAGAGAGTGTGACTATCTTTCGCTCGATATCACTGGCGTAGTCTGGGGGAGGGAGGGGGTGTGAAGCACTTTTGTCGAATTTTTAAATTTCACATATGAGTACACATACGCACACATACAAACACACACAGAAACGTACATTAGGAATGGTTTAACCAGCCTCCGAAGAAAACTTCTGGCTATGTCACTGCTCGCGCTGGCAGCGTTCAGTAGTAAAGCCGTGTGGTGGCGCTTCCGGAGATACTCAAAGCCTCGTAGCGGCTACGTGTGCGCGCGTGTGCTGCCGAATGTGCTGTGTTTCTCTCTTCCCTCTCTGCTCTCTTTCATCTCCCTCATCCCTCTCCCATGCGCAGGGTAGCAAACCGGCTGCCTATAGGCTGGTTAACCTCCCTGCCGTTCTTTTTCTCCTATTTTCCTTCCTTCCTACGTAGCGGTGAATCTCAGCGCCAGCTGCGGTCGGCAACGCAGCTCAGCAACAAATATGTGCCTACACAGTGTAACTTAGTTCGTTTGACGTCATTGCTGTGTTTTATATCGCAGTTGAAGCAGGCTGTGAGTGTGAATGTTTGTGTGTCGACGACAGGTGTTTAAACATGACGAATGAGGCAAATTGGCTCAGCGAAAAGGCAGGACAGCGCTAAAGTGCAACTGGGAGTCGAGCTTCTTCAGAACAAAAAAAAAGTAAAAAAGAAACGTAATGCTCCATATATAGTGCGATACTGCTGTGTCGAAAGTCAAGCTGTGACGTAAGGTTCCTTCCCCTCCCCACTCAAATCCCGCACAAGTCGGGCTTCGCCTGTTAACGCGTCGTTCTTGCGGCAAGACTACACGTACGGCATATTTTTCTTAATATCTTGAGAACGTCAACGAAAAATTGAAAAAAAAAAGAGAGAAAAATATGGACACACAATACAGGGTTATACAGCACTGCGCTGATGTTCACCGCCTGTGTTATTGTGCATCGTTACTGGATTGTCCATGTTTCTTAAACTTAGTGTTGTGTTCTTCAAGATCATATACAAACTAAGCAAGCTAGCCAACCAGTCCCACCTAGACAAGCTAGTGCACTCAAGGTTAATTGGGGTGAGGCTTTGAAAATGAGTTCGAAAGTTTGGCTCTACAGCAGTAGTAAAATCTACGGCTATGAAACTTGCAAGGAATTTCGAAGGTACAGACAAATGTTGCGTTGGAGGTTGAGATTAGCTTGAAATTGCATTTAGCGTTTTCCCCTTATTTTTTGTCATAGTTGTTCTCTATATACGCTGTTTTGCTTAAGAACTACTAAACACTGAGCATGTCAATTTCTTAAAATGGTAGTACCAGAGCCTTACAGAGGTGAAGCTAGAATTGTGAGCGTGCAACAGGGACTAGGCTTCTTATGTTTGTTTTTTGTTTTTTGTTACGTTTGTCGAGGTATGAAAGTTGTCACCTATGAATGGTCTTTTGTAGACGAAAAAATGCGAACTAATCGAGGGAGCTAATTCTAGTCCCAGTTATGTAAATGCCACCAGTTAACAGATGCGATAATATTTTATTGTTTGCTGATGCTTTTATGTAGTTATTGGGAAATTGAATACACAACCACGCAAAAATTTTTCAAAAAAAAAAAAAAACGCTGGCACACGTACCTATACTTTTCCTGCAAACGTTTTAAAGAGAAAGGACCAAAGGTTATCCATGAAACAGCGAGTTTCAAAACGTGGTATACACTTTACAAAAGATAAACAAATGCTGTATCATATGACTGGAAACTCTCAAATCTATTTTTCTTTTTTGGCCAAAGTCTCAGGCCACCTTCGAGAACTATACCGTCTGTGGCTGATAAAGGGAAAAAGACAAAGGCTACACGAATGTAGTTACATGCATCGCGTTCCGCCGCGGCGAGCTACGTATATGAATCCTCCTACGTCACAAAATGAGGCGAGGAATGAAATTAAACGTGTGCACCTGTTTTATTTATACGTATATTTAAAAAAAAAGATTTTCGTTAAGTCTTCACCCTTTCAAAATAATTAAAAATAACCATCTGGGAGAAAACTACAATCAAGAGAGAACGGTGGGCGCAACCGGGTTCCAGGAAAACCGCGCGGACAAAAGTAAATTACAATAAACACAATGAGTGCATGCCTCCGCCGCATTCGCTGACGCACTTGGGTCAAACGGAAAGGTGGCGGCGATTCCTGGAACCCGGCGTGAAACGTGCGTCTCTTTTTTTTTTTCTTGTCGGGGTGGCGTATATAGTTCTTTTTTTTTCTTAAACTGCCATTTCACTTTATAATCCCACGTGCCGCGTTATTTGAACGATAGAAGTCTGGCGGTGACTAGCTGAGGTTTGCGTACTGCATGTACATTCGCGTGATAGGTGTGTCATGCCAGTTCCAAGAAACCAGTGTTTCTTCGGAACTCTAAATCAGTAGGCGAGACGTCGAGAAAGTCCGCGCATGCTGTGATAGTTAGGAGAAACTTCGAACGTCAATATAATAATTGTCAAATCTACTGACATTCCTGTGAAGTCAGCCGCGAAAATCTGTATGGAGCTCGATGATAGACAAGAAAGTACTGAATACTTCAAAGGGCTGAGCAAGCAGCCCAGTATTTACATTTCCGACACAGGCATCATATACACGTGGATATCATAGTACTGTGCAGTGTGACTGGATGCGGTCACCAGCTGCTCGAAAAAAATTCAGCGCCTTGTCGGATCGCGCGTTCCGTGAACTTTTGGCGTCGCCTTACCATGTCAACGCTGCAGCACCGTTTCTCTATAGCGACGTGCACGTTATGGATTAGGGTACGCGCGTGTGCATGCAGTGCGCCTCTGTCATTGATCACGACGGTATACACTGTTTACGCAAGCGCAAAAAGATGGCTGCCTGTCCTTTATGTCGTATCTTCGCGATCAGTGACACGCAGGCTAATCCTTCGACGCTCTGAACTGGGTCGCTCGCAGAAACTTCAGCGGCCGCTTCGTCTCTTTGCCGCGTGATGCTCGATCTTCCGAGATTCATTCCTCGGAAAGCTGCTGGTCGTCCATGCGTGCAAGCACTGCCGAGAGGGACTGTCTCTGAGGCGCCGCAATGGTCACATCCAGCACTGTCTGCCCGTTCCAAGCAGCGAGCAAGGCGTCCGCCAATGACACCACAAGCCGCATGCAGCAGCGCACGGTCGTCTCAGATCGGAGTAATGGGTGGAATAGTATAAGTCGTAGGCGCGTATCCATGCGGTGAACGTGGATGTGGAGAAAACCAGGCGTGTTCCACATAGACCGTGCGACATCCTGCGCCGCGTCGCTTCTTGATACTGGGATAGGTTCCCATCTTTCCATTTTTGCCGGCACTGAGTGCAAGAAAACTGATACCGTCGTATGCGCGTCAACGAGAAAGTTCCGAATTTACGAAAAAGGTCACAAATGCATTAAAATAACGACGCGCGTACCAATGAACACAATGCGTGTACTACTACACTGTGTATGCAGTATGGTACGTGGGCGAATGGCGCACTGAGCCATAATTAGAACGAAACGGCGGCACAAACGCGTAGCGCTCGGAGGCATTATTGAGAGGCAGATATTAAAAACGTTTGTCTTTCATATGAATTGTCGTAGTGTGAGCTTCTTCAGAAACAACGCGCATTGTTAAGTGCCTATCATAATAGACACGGCCATTGTATGCGAGTACATAAGATCAACGCACGGGGGGTCAGGAGGTAGTGCATAGTAGTAGTACACTGTTTCTAATGAAGGAATCGACAGCATTGTTACGCGCTAAGTGAGTGTACGTGACGGGGGCTGGCATGAACGAGCTGAGTGACAGTATGTCGGCTAACGCGAGAATAATGACACGGCTGAATATGAGGATATATGCTCAACGGAGAGAACATTGGATGAACGAGAGTCTGTCCAGTCAAAATTTACTCTGAAGAGATTGTTAGTAGACCTTTAGTAAACGCGTGTTTTTACTGTATTTTACAGCTGCGGGCGCGCGCGCTTACCCTCGACTCTAGAAACGGAAACATGTGGTGCGAGATAGTGTAGGAGAGGGTAAGGTGCAGTGCTTCGCCGCTCCTTTTCTTGCGGTTCACTCTCTCCTCCCTGCGCCCCACTTTCCCGTCCGCTCGCGCCTCACTCTCGACCGTTCGCTGGCTGGGTACCTCTCAAGAACATCCGGAAATGTGTGCTCGAGACGCCGCTGTGAAACGCCAATGTCGAGCCGAGAACGATGTTTGTTTGTTCACTTCATAGTATTGTTCCCTGCGCCCCACTTTCCCGTCCTATCGCGCCTCATTTGACCGTTCGCTGGCTGAGTACCTCTCAAGAACATCCGGAAATGTGTGCTCAAGACGGCGCTGTGAAACGCCAATGTCGAGCCGAGAACGATGTTTGTTTTGTTCACTTCATAGTACTGCTCCCTGTGCCCTACTTTCCCGTCCTATCGCGCCTCACTCTCGACCATTCGCTGGCTGGGAACCTCTCAAGAACATCGGGAAATGTATGCTAGAGACGCCGCTGTGAAACGCCAACGTCGAGTCGAGAACGATGTTTGTTTTGTTCACTTCATAGTATTTTTTTTAAACCGTGTAGGCTAGCTACTAGATCTGGAAGCGGATACCGCGTTCTTCGCGACAGAAAAACGCCACGTGCGGTGAACTGCGCTACTGGCTGCATGGTGTAAGAAAAGAAGAAAAAAAGCAGAAGACGCTTGTTTTCTAACATTGCGTTGTCACGCGTGCAACGCCGCTATGGATGCTATACGCAATGCATTCGCCTGTCCGCACGATTCCCTTCGTGGAGGTAAGGGCATTTTTTTTTTTGTTTCAGTAAAGGGCCCTTGAAGTAAAATCCCTCTTTCAAGTCGCACGTTGCGTCCTCTGGCACAAAGATTGTTCCACACTCGCCACCGCGAATTCGAGTGGCGCTGGCTAATGACCCCAGGAATTAAACACATGTAAATATCCCGTAAAATTTGTACGACTGAGGGCCCTCCGTCGTTGCTTAATTCACACAGCATCAGACGTGAATTCTACGCTGGGAAAATTCTAAGTTTAAATAATTCCGATTTGAACCCACAACTAACATATGCCGGCTCGTCCAAATCAAACTACTGTTCGAATAATTGTATAATCTTGTGGGGTCAAGTCCCAGTGACGCCAAAGGGTGAACTTTAGTCCACTTCAATTCCTTTCAAGTTCGGTGATAAGTCGTTATACTACAGTGAAAAAACAAACAAACAAATTATGTCCCCTACACTTTGGCGTAGTTTTCTTTCGCATCGTTCTGTCCGTCTTGACGGATCCTTGGCTGGGGTTACTGGCTGCTGACCAAAAGGTCGTGGGTTCGATTCCGGCCGCGGCGGACGCATATCGATTGAGGCGATATGATTGAGGCCCATGTACTGTATTGTCTCAGTGCACGTTAAATAACACCAGATGGTCGAAATTTTGCGAGCCCTCTACTACGGCGTGGTTCTGAGGCATAAAACCCCACATATAAAAAATTAAAATTGAGTTCCCTTATAAAGTGCTCTCAATGCTTGTCGCGAACACGGCTTATCACAAACGCGTTCCAGAATTATCTAGTGTTGGATCAGTCGTTAGCTTAATAAAATTTGTATAATGTCAGATACTTTTGACTCACTGTTCAATTAAAGTGTATGTGTGTGCATGGGGGGGGGGGGTGCGTCGTTGACATCACGTGTGACGCCCGCTACTCCTCAGGCGAAGAACTCATGGGAAGCGTAGTCCGGACTCAGACGAGGAAGTAAACAAACGGGCGGTATACGACGAACAATACACAGGAAATAATCACCGGCTGTAACAAACACAGATGAACAAGCTGAGAGGTTCGTTTGTATTATTCACCAATGCACAGCTCTCGGACTGCTCTAAAGTACAAGTGACGCTAATAAAATGCTACGGCAGCAATTCAGTTTTCACAATCTAGCCTAAACGGTAAGCTGCCGCTATCAAAAAGAAAAAAAAAGAAGAAGAAAGAAAGAAAGAAAGAAAGAAAGAAAGAAAGAAAAAAAGAAAGAAAGAAAGAAAGAAAGAAAGAAAACGAAAGGGCCGCGTCGTGTAGTTATCTGCGATTGGACGCATTCAGCCGATCGAGCAAGTGAGGCCAATAACTAAAAAAAGAGAAGAAAGTCAAGCACCACCAGATATTGCTATGTCATTACACATTATCATTAGGTCTTTAATGAAAGTTGTACTGAACCTGCAGATGCCTGCGCATCCTTAGTACGACCTTTTCGTAAAAGGAAATGTTCAGCTGATATTAAAAGCGATGTCGACATTAATTATATTATTTAGGAACGCTCTAGAATGTGAATGTCCGATAGTCAGTATCATCGAAAATCCAATCGAATGCTGCAGTGTACATGTTATTAAATGTTTTCTAAAGGCAGTTCGTCAGTGAACTGTCTCGACAAACGTGATTATTTGCATTTCCCGATATTCGCATTCCTTCCCATTCCGTGCGGTTCTCAGTTCTTCGTCCGTTGTTTTAAGTTCTTGTTTTTTCTTTATACCAAACAGTGTTATGGCCTTACGCTTTTCGTTTGCAGGTGTTGCGGGCGTTGCTTTAGTTGCGGGCGCCATTTGAGTTTTAGAATAGTGTTTGCTCACCATAGGGAAAAGTCTAGGGACTTTCGCCCCGACCGCAAACCCGAATGCACGGAGGCTACAGACAGCACTTCGTGGGCCGCGATCGCCGCACGCTGTTACGGATTTCCCGCGGGCGGGCCGCAAACGCGAATGGTCGTTCGCGTCCCGACGCATGCGCAGTGGCAGCGACCGCACCGCAAGGGCTCGAGGTGCGCTATTTTAAAGCTCCCTATTAACTACGCCAATCACGCAGGCTTTGCAAGGTGGTGTATGTTGGCAGCATGAATTTTACCCATATAAGTTGCATTAACAGTGTAAGCGGTCAATGACAGTGTAAGCGGGGTACGTGTGACCGCGAGATGGCTTTTTGCTCTGCCGTGTACGGGAATAACGCTCTCCCATAGTGGAGTACCTCCTAGTACCTACTATAAATCGTTACCCCCTTTTTCTGAACACACATGGGCAAAGTAATGATGCTTAGTACTGGGACGGCTTCATGACGTCCCACGTTAAAGTACCATGTACTCTAAATTGTTGAACACGTTGTCTAATCAGAGTTCGACTAACTTCGTGAACCCGGTCACGGCGTAATTTTTGTCGACGCGGCCTCATCAAGTGTGAGGCGAACGGGAAAGTATTATGCTATCCCATAGTAAAGTACCAAGTACTCAAAATCGTTCACCACTTTTTCTAAACACACGTTCGGGTATACTTGGGACGGCTTTGCTCTCCCTTAGTAGAGTACCAAGTATTGTAAATCGTTAAGCACTTTTTTTTAAACACAACAAGCCCTTGCAAGTGTAAGGGCCGTGAGACGGCTTCATTCTCCCCTAGTAGAGTACCAAGTACTCCTAATTCTTAACCACTTATTCTAAACACACAGCCGTTGTATAAGTATTGAGACGGCTTAATGCTCCCCCCATAGTAGAGTACGAAGTACTCTAAATTGGTAAGCATTTTTCATATACAAACGTCCGCGGTCCTACTAGCCACTTACGCAGGCCCGAACGCGAGCTCGTGCCAGCGGGTTTGGTTCATCGCGCGCCTGCATGCAGAGCCTCATTCCCCGACACCGTCACATGATAGAGTGTGATGATAGATGTTTGTTTTGTTCACTTCATAGTATTGCTCCCTGTGCCCTACTTTCCCGTCCTATAGCGCCCCACTCTCGACCGTTCGCTGGCTGGGTACCTCTCAAGAACATCCGGAAATGTGTGCTCGAGACGCCGCTGTGAAACGCCAATGTCGAGCCGACACTCTATACACTCTATCAGCGACACCGTCGCTGATAGAGTGTAAGGTGGAGAGGCCGCTGCATCTTACCCAGCCCCTTAGGTCAGAATCTATAGCGCTTTAAGCAGGACCTGATTAACAGTGTAGCTTTCTACAGCCTCCGGGATCGCAGGCAATGCGTACCTTTTGCACCTCACCTTGGTTTGCGCTGCCTCCGTGATGACGCCATTACATGCCATCAATGGGCAATGACATGTGATGACGTCATCGTGGGACATCACGTGGTATGACGTGGCGATGGCGTCACAGTTGTTTGGCGTTCTGTAACGTCGTGACGACGTGATGTGGTGGCGTAATGATTTTTTTTTTTGCATCACTCGTGTTGACGCCGACTATACGAGCTATATTTGCGTTTGATGAGACATCTAAGGATTTACCCTTGATGCTGACTTTTATAGCAGACTTTAAAAGACAAAACACAGGAGGACGCACCCAGCCTTGGCAAGCCAACCCGTTTCGAAGCCATCAAAGTCAGCCACGTGACCTTTTGCCGTGAGATCACGCAATAAACGAGACTTGCCCGATACCTCGGAGTACGGCGCCCGGCAGCTTTTAATCGAAATGCGCTGGTTCGGCGCAGACTGGCCGGCTGAAGCAGGTGTTTCAAAAACGGAACAGCACCGAGAGAATAGAGTTTCCTTAAATGAACTAGAACAAACTCTGTCGCTGTGATCGTTAAGCGACCATGGCTGTCGCTGTGATCGTTAAGCGACCATGGGAATGATGGGTATAGTTCACACATTTGCCTAGTCTTCGTCACTTGCGGGCGGCGAATCGTACTTGCGGCTTCGTTTATTGCTGTGTTTCGGTTTTGTTTTTGAAGAAAAGAACGAATTCTTTTGAACTCCGTAATCCGATTTGGAAAGGTAAGTCTAAAAGAATAAGGTGGTGAAGCGCAACCGCTAAACATTTGCTGATTTTTGTTTCGTGAAAATAAAAACAGCTCCAAGCCACACGAACACAGACGGAGCCAAAAGCAGACCAGAAGTGCGAATATTAGACAAATCCGTGTACTACGTACCCATCATTCCCATGCTCGCTGAAGCACCGTGCGTTTCAGCTCCCATAGACTCTAGCGCCAGAGTTCCCTCTATCGTGCATTTAAAGGAAACTCTTATGACCGAGAGTACTAAAGGCTACCGCAAGCTCCGACGTTTTGATCACTTGTTGGGCCGACGAGGTTGGCTTCACTCGTGTGACTTAATGCTCCCTCCTTTCTTTTTCTTTCTCCGTGTCTTTAGGTGTGCTCTATAAAATGGTGTACTCATCTCCGAGCAACGACGCTCTGTTCACGGACCAGAAGACGCGTCTGCATTGTCTGCGCGTGGGCTTCTACGGGGAGGGGCCCGCAGCCGGGGTGCAACTGGAGTTGGGCCTCTGGCCTTCGCAGGCAGACGGGGAAAAACTTGCGCGCCACTGACACCAGGCAGATTGATGGGAGAAGCGCTGCTCGGGCCGCAAGTGTGTGCGTGTTCCCGTCTCGTTCGGCCGTGCCTCGTACAAACGAACTGTCTCGAGTGTACGTTATGTATACTTGTATGTACCTACAGATGCGCGCGTCGCTTCTCAGAATGGATCAGCCACGACATGTACGCGTTGTAGCGCGGGAACACGAATGTTGATGATGTTAAGGCGCATGAAACGGGGGAGGGTGGGTTATATCTCAGACTTGTGTTGAGAATAATCGACTTTTCTTTTTAATGGGAAGCGTAAACGCAGAAGGCGGAATGGGGGGGGGGGGCGTTAAGAAGGGGGGGGGGGGTGCTGTACGGTCGCAGCTTTCTGGCTTGGATGTAAAGAGGATGAGGGGGGGGGGGGTTGCTGCATTCTCGCGTTGGAAGCTCGCTGTTTCTAGTGGGTTCATTGTAGGTGTACTCATCTCATCAAAATAATAATAATAAAGGTGGCCTCCCTTTCTGCTCTCATACCTCCTTCTCGCACCCCACGATCCGGAACAGCGCTCCCTTGTATATGAAGCAGAAATCTGGGTCTTTCATAACTTCAAACCGCTGTCAATCTGCTAGCGAGAATAGAATGCCTCTCTTTTGCGTCGACGTACCATGCACTTCCACGTTGACATGCAGCGTAGGAAATAGCAAAGAAGTATGGAAAGAGAGAACGACGGTAGTGAGGATTAATGCATGGGCTGACTGGTGGCAGAAAAAGCAGAAACGTGCAAAGCTAAGTGGTGCGATAAATGGAATAAGAGCGAAGGGGCAGGACCTGTTTTTCTTATACAAGGGGTGAGATGTAACATAAGATGTACAGCCTTGAAAGCTTCAGCAGGCAATGGTTGAATGACCAAGGTTGCACTGCGAGCTTGTTGGTTATTCATGTTGTTCGAGGTATAGCGCATCCAGGACGGGACAGAGAAGAAAGCACAGAGAACACATACACGGCGCTAACTTTCAACAATGCGGTTTAATGAATGGTTGAATGAGCGTAACTACGCTTGAGGTGAAGACTCGCATAATGTTGTTCACACTGTGTGTGTGTGTGTGCATGTGTGTGTGTTTGTGCTGCGTGCGTGTGTGTGTTTGTGTGTGTAAGAGAGAGAGAGAGATATTGTGTGTGTGTGTGTGTGTGTGTGTGTGTGTGTGTGTGTGTGTGTGTGTGTGTGTGTGTGTGTGTGTGTGTGGGTGTGTGTGTGTGTGTGTGTGTGTGTTTGAGTGTGTGTGTGAGCGAGCGTGAGCGAGCCCTTCGGTCTCTTAGCGAACCCGTGGTATCCTTTATTTTTTCGGGGTGCTCGCAGAAGCAGCTGTTGGATCGACAGTTTCGTTTGATAGAAAGTCCCACAGTTAGGTGTTTCGAAGCGTTTCGACAAGAAGACAGCCCACAAACTTCATTAGGAATAGCCGACGTCAATCGACTTCCCTTCAGCGAGTTAATTTTAATGCAAGTTGATGCGGTTCATATGTGCTTCTTAATACTCGAACGTGTATTTCTTTCTTGGAATTCGTGTCCATCCTCGTTTGTTCGCTTTCAAGGCCTCAACAAACATGGAAAGTGACCGTCGCGGCGTCAAACGTGTGGACACAATAATCACCTTCGCGTGATGACGTAATCACGACGTCGTGGTGACGTTACCAGAGCGTCGCACGACGTGACGTCATCACATGACATCGTCGCTCGGCCATGGATGGGCCGATCCCGGAGGGAAAGACTTCTTGCCGGCTGGAAAGAAGAGAATGTAATTAATCTATAGCGAATCAAGTTGAAGCGAAATGGCAAAGAGACTCCAGCAAAACATATGATCATTACCTTTGGCTCCAGCATCCTTCCCGAAGCACTTACAACTGGGTACACAAAGCTTCGTGTTCGACCATACATACCTAACCCCCGACGATGCTTTCAATAGATGGGCCGATCCCGGAGGCAAAGCTTGCAATGCCTCCGATCTCGGATGCAGCGCGAAACTACGCTAGGTGCAGAAAGCTTTCGGGGGCGGGGAGATCGATGATTGTCAATAAAAAAAAAAAGAAAAGACAGAAAAAAATGGTAGCTTTCGCCTTGTAATAACCCTAGGCGAATGCATCCTGCGATTTATTAACATCTCAGTGCAGTACTACGTCATACTCAGTTTAGAGAACCAACGCTGCAAGCTCCAGGCATATACGGAATTCACCATCCGTGTTTGGCCAAGATGCAGGAACGGTTATGTTCATTTCTGGGCAATCCCTTTTTTTTTCTTTTTTTTACTGACGGAATTTAGGTTTCTTGCTCGCATTATCGAAACATTGTAATTAATTTGTCGGGCATACTCGATTTCATTCTCGTCTCGGTTCATTCGAACCGTTGACGTGCCGAGCGTTTTATTTCGTGCGGATGTGCCTTTTTGAGTCCGAATAGTGTGGCCTCCGCGGTATCGGCCGCTTTTGACATATATGTACACGCCCACTCGGAGAAATCGCCGATTTCTTTTTAACTATAGCTTTTTTTTTTGTGGTAGCGTCGTTATTTTCCTCCCCTCTTACTTTTCGTTCTCTGTGCCACCTGCGATCCATCCCTCAATGCCTGTCTTGCTCGACGACTTCCAATCGGCCCCCATGGTGGATTGACTTGGATGGAAACTCTTGATCGCACACTCGGTCTTCTGCCTGCGCGAAACACGTCTTGAAGGACGTGCATTCCGAAACGATCACATCTTTAGAGATATCGCCGTAATATTGCTTGCTTGCAGCGCGCGCTGATTGGATGATTTAAAAAAAAAAAAGCTGCGTAAATCTACTCGTTTCTGTCATTGGACAAACGAAATTTTATACGGCGTGCAAGGCGACACTTTAGCCTAAAATGTTCACATCAATATACGCCCTTGAAGGACGTGCCTGTATGTATGCATGTTTCTCGATGGTGCTTATTCGGCATCCTAGTCGTAAACCCGAGTGATTCAAAAGATCACAATCATGAGACGACGTCATCCTGTGACGTCACCATGACTTCACACGGTAAAAACTTGTTACGTCATCACTCCGCATCACGTGCCTTTATGACAATCACGGATGGGCCGATCAAGGAGGCAGTGCAAAAAGCAGATGAGCTGCGCAAAGCTTCGAATTTCTCCGATCTCGGAGGCTATACAAAGCAACGTTGGATGCTCAGAGCTTAAGTCGGGAGAAGTGAAATCGACGAAGAAGGTGATGACGGCTTCAGCCTTCTTAGGAAATTCCATACGGTAACGCATGACTACTTTTAGTTACAACACGCGAATTTAACGTCTATATAGACTAGTTCAGAGACGACTACCTGGGCTCCGCCATTATGCTCTGTGAACTGCGCTAAACAAGCGTGCCCCCTCGCCACCCCTCTAAAATGTACAGCCGAGGTTGTGACGTCACCCTTTGTACTCCCGCGTGCAGCCCAGCATGGCGAAGTTCGTTCTCTCCTGTGAAAAGCTCTATAAATACGTGCTGCTCATTCGCACCACGTCGACCGTGGATGCGAATCACTCCAATTTAGTCTCACTGGCCGCGCTGTTATAATAGTTATGGGCTCGACTGCTCATCCGGAAGTCGCCGGATCGAATTCCGGTCGCGCCAGCTGCATTTCGATGGACGCCCCCCCCCCCCCCCCCCGAATAGTTCTAAGAGAGAGAAAGCAAGAAAAAAGTGAACCCCGTAACTGTCTGCTTCAGCGAGCGACACCTCAACAGTGGCTCACAAGGGATGGGGATGAGGAGGGATTAAAAGGATAGGAATAAAGTTGTAGAGAGAGAGAACAAGTTTGCCAGAGAGCGACAACATATCGAGGGGATAGGAGAGATAGGAAAGATGGAAACACGGTCACAGGAGTCCGAGGACGGGGCACCACTTGCGAGAGCTCTTGTCGACGTCAGTAGATGGCGTAGAGCAAGTCCAGTCGGTCAGAGCTACACTGTCGTCGGAGGTCGGCGTCGGGAGATGACGTAGGGCCAGCCCAGTCGGCCAGAGCTACGCTGACGTCGGAGATCGCGAGGGCACAACCGGTCGGCACGGAATACAGCGAGCGAGTATAGAATCCACTGCGCTTATACTCAAGTGTGCATCAGGGAACCTTGAGGTAGTGGAAACTTCCGGAGCCCTCCACTACAATTTTCACGTCAGCGTTTCGAGAATACAAATCTAATATTTTCTCTTCGATTCTCTTTTAAGGTATAGCCTATCATTTTTCGTCCCATCGTATACGCTGTTTAATTGCACGTTAGTTTGTAAGAATAAGGATTTCATCGGCACTGACGCAGCTTGCACCAAAGGCGCGCCATCGCTGACCGACGGTTGTGGTTCGACGTGTCGTCTTACGGTCGCGAAGGACTTCCACTCTGACCCTCGCGGTTCGACATTCGAGCTCTTGCCTTTCGGTTCGACGCGTGACTGCAGGCACGTCGCAACCGCCGCGGCGCGTCGTCTGCACCGGCGTCGTCGTTGCCTGCGTCAGGTGACACCGACGACACCACACCAGCTGCCGGCAGCATTCTACGAACGTTTCTCGATGCTGTTCTGAATGTATGCCACCTAAATCGGTGCAGCGCGGTCGATGCTGTACTTGCCGTCAACAGGTGCATGCGGCTACAGGGATGTATACAGTAAACAAGACACAGCTCGAGCAGGACAACTTGAGCTTCTTTGGTCACGAAGATGAGAATGTTCGTCATTATCTTTAATAGTGTCTAAAGTACCCAAGAAGAAGAAATGGACGTGGGCCGGGCATGTAGCGCGTAGAAAGGATAACCGCTGGTCGTTAAGGGTTACTAACTGGATTCCCAGAGAAGGCAAGCGGGTTAGGGGGAGACACAAGGTTAGGTGGGCAGATGAGATTAAGAAGTTTGCGGGTATAAATTGGCAGCAGCAAGCACAGGACCGGGTTAACTGGCGGAACGTGGGAGAGTCCTTTGTCCTGCAGTGGACGTAGTCAGGCTGATGATGATGAAAGTACCCAAATAAAAGAGAAATAATAAGGGGGAAAAGCTAGCAAATCTGGACAGACGGCCTCTCACATTACAGAAATTACTTGGACCATGGTCTGAGATGCATCTGCAGAAGGCGAACGTCTTCCTGAAAGACATACAGTACTCAAGACTGGATAATCTCTTGTGGTATATACAACTGGGTTTTGTTACATATGGAATGATGCGCTATAGCGCATATAACCTTGGTACATATACTCCGAGAACTGGACCAGAGACATATACCGTGGGCATACACTCAATTGGCGAAGTGGAGGCTCCTTTGTAAGCCACCGACTCCGCGGTTTTGTCGGTGTCCGCTACGCTCAGCCGACTGAATTGCTTTTCCTAGTGCACACGCATACGAAGAAACACACGTTTGTTCCCTTGGTCATAATAATCAGTGAAGTGATTATTATGACGTGTTGTATATAATACGGAAATGAAACGTGCCTTCACGGACGTAGTCGATTGTTTATTGCAAACTGACATGAGAGCTTCCACAATGTGTACTTGCGTTTGACAGCTGTAGAACAGTTTGACGTGGACGCACGCGTTCATGCCCGTTGACTTCCGCTGGCACGTCTGCGTCCTGTCGACTAACACGAAAGATCATGATTTAACCTTTGTGGCAGCTGAGATATTTAACGCACGCCTGTGTACGCAGTATACACGTTATTTCCCGCGCAAAGAAAGACATTACCTCAATACGATCAGAAAATAGGGAGCCAGGTGGAGCAACTGCGTGAATATTTCGTAAAGCTTGATCCGCCGCGGTGACCACCCTAATCCGAAGAAGGCATAAACAAGCACACAGTAAACACTTCTACTCAATATGCACTCATTCAAAATTTTTCATTTGGACAGAGAAGCTACAAGGTGCGCGCTATCCACCAAAAGTGCATCTTAAGCCTGGTTTCGTACAGGTAACCAATAAGCTTGCCCAGGGTTTCCCTTCGGGGATGGGGGGGGGGGGGGGCGCGAAGGTTTGTCGCATCACCCCCCTCTCTATCATGTCAATGTATGGGTCTGACTTGGCCCCCTCCCTACTCCCCCCCCCCCCCCCCTCCACTCACACACTCTGCAAATCAATAAATTTCAGCGCCAAGCTGAAGAAAGCAAAGCTATCTCGATTTCACGCGCAGCTAACCGCGGAACAATCTTGTTCACCGGCATCTGGACGCTCGTAGTATAAGACCATTTCATTCAAGGCTCCTTGGGTGCCATGCAGTGGTTTCGACCATGCAATGATTGAGTGTGATAACGTCATGGTGACGCCGCGAATTTCGGCGATCTGTGACGTCGTGGTGTGCTACGTGGTGACCTCATCAAGCCTTAATCTTCAATCACGTGACTTAATGCATGGTTCGTGGATCACGGCGTGCCGCCACCGTCGACCACTTTCCTGTTCCAGGAGGCAGCTGAGGCTTTCGCCGTAACAGCACGCACCGCCGCACTACGGAGTGAACACCTTGAGTCTAGCGACCTAAAATCTAGGGAATGACGCGACCTAAAATCTAAGGAAAATCCAGGGACTTTATAGGAGCGAAGCTCTTCAAGCCTTCGTGACGTCCGACCGTTGTCGCCTTGACGTAGAGTTAACCAGAGGGGACTCTGGAGATGCGATTGTTCAGTTACTATGGGAATTATGGGTACAGTCTTCGTACTTGCAGGCGGCGAATTGCACTTGTGGCTTCGCTTATTCCTGGTGTCGGTTTTGTTTCGTAGAAAAGAATGAACCTTTTCGAACTTCGTCACCTCGATTTGAAATGGTTATAAGCATAAAAAGAATAAGGTGGTGAAGCGCAACCGTTGAACATTTGCTCATTTTTTGTTTCGTGAGAAAACAACTCCATGCCACATGCAGGAACACACGCACGGACTCAGCCAGAAGTACGAAGATTGGACAAATCTGTGTACTATATCCATCATTCGCATGCCCGCAGAAGCGCCTTGCGTTGCAGCTCCGAGTAGACGGATGAATGGATTGATATGGCTGTACCCTTTAGATCGGGCGGTGGCTAACGCCACCAAGCCGTAATACTTAGTGAACCAAAAACTAGATTTATCTTTTTTTTTCTTTAAATAGTGAGGTTGAGGACTGGTACTTTGCAGTGAAGGGTTTAATTTTCACTCGTGGCTTGACTTTCGCCACCAATCAGATAACCTCCTCCTAGTTAATTCTATAGCCGCTTTAAGTCAATTTTGTCCTCTCTGTACCTAAGCCCCAGTGCTTTGAAAAACTCTGCGCAATCATTCTGAACAATAGGGTGAAGCCCTTTACAGAACATCATCCAGTGTTCGGCAGTTTCATCCTCCTCTCCACACGCACTGCATACCGTGTCTATCCCTTCGTATTTGGCCCGATATGTCTTGGTTCGCAATACTTCCGTCCTGGCCTCACACAGTAGAGAACTACCCCGAGTATTATCATAGATCCTTTCCTTGGCAATTACCTGCAAAAAAGTTTGATACATCTCTATTGCGGACTTCTTAATCATGCCAATTCTCCACATATCGGTCTCAGCTTCCTTCACCTTCTTCTCAACCGATAGACACTATAGCGCCCGAGTTCGCTCTGGTGTATATTTAGGAAACTGCATGGTCGTTGAGGCTCGTCGTCGCCCCGATTTGAAGCGCATGTGCGAAACATATCCGTGCGCAATACCGTCTACAGAGCGTACATATAGCACGCCTATGATTAGGCCACGAACAGATTTTTCATAAACATTCTTTATATCGTTAATAATTTCGTCGATTGAGCCTCACTCCAGCATCGGCATACAGCATCGGTCCCCCGTATGTAGCCACCTCTCGTTTAGTTCTCGCAGCGTTCACTAGATGGCGGTACTTGTAGGTGATGATGAAAATATGCGAGATGTTATAAAGTAAGAATGATGTCACATATGGCGCGTGTCATTGGTGGAAGGCAATCGTTCGATTTAGTGCGGGTGACGTACGCTAGGGGGAGCGTTGTAATGAAATCGAGTGGGCGAAATGTACGGATGATTCATGGTTTACCAGCTAGGTTTACCTCCGGAGCTTCGCCCACTCATCATCATTCACTTTGTGGATATGGCGGAACTTTTTTTTTCATTTTCTTTAGCTAACGATAACCGCATTCCCGTACAATGTCTCGCTGCACCGTTTTAGACGATACTCGTATAAAGAAAGACGAGCTGGTGGGCAGCTAGGTTTACCTCCGGAGCTTCGCCCACTCAACATCATTCACTTGGTGGATATGGCGGAACTTTTTTTTTTCATTTTGTTTAGTTAACGATAACCGCATTCCCGTACAATGTCTCGCTGCACCGTTTTAGACGATACTCGTAAAGACGAGCTGGTGGGGCGTCGGCGACAGATACGCGTCACCCGAGACGACTTGTACGCGGCGATTCGAAGTCGTCGTTCCTGCACGTCCGCCGAGACGTCCGTCCTTCTCTCGGCGGCAGCCCGACACTCGCGAAGACGACGCTCCCTCCGAACCGACTGGAACGCCGCCCGTGCATGCATGCCAGCCTCGCAGTACGTCTACATCGACTCGCAGTCGCCTGACGACGGCTGCATGCCGCCCAATCCTCGCGTAATGAATTGAATTGAAGTTGAATTGAATTGAAGTTTATTTCGTCCTGAAATTCTTACAGGATCGGGAGCAGAGGCTAAAGGCTATGTAGCCTGACATGGGGCCTCTGCTCCTAAATACAGTTTGGCACGCAGGCCGCTCAATCTGTTGCATTTTTTTCATAAATAAATATATAACGCAACAAGTAACACCCAGAAATAAATAAATAACACAATAAATAAACCATAACGCAACAAAATTTAGCATGGTCTTGTCGCACTATTTCAGGGAAAACATTAGAAAAATCACTTTATCACAAAAGCGTCATCTGAAAAGAACCTTCAATGCAGAATATAAAATAAAGCATAAGAAAAGCAAGTACAACACATAACTCAGATTGATAGATAGGATGTAACAAATCAAGTACAGAAACTTTAATAAGCATACTCAATATCATGGTTCATTAGGATGGACTTGATGATGGTGTTCGAAGGTACGGAATTGAAATCTATGAGACCGTGTAAGTCGATGAGTCGATGCGCTTCTACGACGCTCGCCTTGGTAGCTCGACAAGTAAGCTCGAGGTCCAGGGTTCGATACCCGGCGGCGTCGGCGCTTTTCGACAAACGTGCGTGTCGTCAAAAGAGTGTGATATAAGAATTTGTGGGCTTTTACGTCCCAAAGAAACGATATACGAACACGACAGACGCCCTTCTGGTGGAGGAGGGCTCCGGAAATTTTCGACCACCTGGGGTTTTTCGACGTCCGCCTGAATCGGAACGCACGGGTCTCTGGTATTTTTGCTCCATCTAAAATGCGGCCGCTGCGACTGGGATTGGATCCCGCGACCTCCGGCTCTGCTTTCGAATACCACCGTAACCAATTAAAGCGCCGCGGCAGGTGTGATTCGTGTGATATTGTCGTGGTTTTGTGGGGTAAAACCCGGGGTATTATTATCCCGTTAACTGTCTAAACGAACGCTGATAGCATAGTGACCTACGTAATGAAGTATTCGTGGCTTAACACGAGCGCCCTCTCACTTATTCACTCACTCTCTCACTCCACACGCACGCGCATACACGATGGTTTGTCAGTAATGACATCAAACTGTATACCGCTGCAATAAACCTTTGTGCCCGTGGCGGACAAATCCCTTGCGAAAGTGCCCTTTTTGGGACAATAAAATTGTCTTCGTGAAGAGCGAGGGCGATTTGTGGGCCATTATCAATTCGTTTAATGTTCCTTTGATTTTAAGGTCTCCTAGTAAATATTCGTGGCAACCATCTAATTGAGAACCGGTTGCGTAACACTATAATGTTACGTAAGCAGCTTTTCTAGACTTGTATCGCACTTGCACGTCGTATGCACTTAAGTGTACACTTGTTTTCTTCGTTCATAGAGAGAGGGTATCGTTCTGGTAAACTTGGTGTCTTCAAGTAGTATGCGAGGGATTATTGCTCAGTTGCCAGCTCGTAATATATTAGGTCATATGCTACGTGACACCAAACAGCCGGATAAATAGTGTTCCAGACTCGCCGTCATGGCATGGTGGCGCTGACTGACACTTCCACGTTTGATGGACATATGTATCCTATAAAGTGGACGAAGGCATGGCCACAGTGGTAGCTCAGTTGCATCAAACGCGTTATGTGAAGGTCGCAGGTTCGCGGTCCCTGCCCAGGGCAAGTTATCTTTTCGTCCCCTTTTTCCTTCGTCATATTTTCATTGCTATTACCTGATATAACATCCCCTATACTTTTCTTGCCTTGAGTGTCTGTTAGATCTCATTAATGGCTAAATGCACCGCGTATTTCATAACGCCTTCGGATTGCTGTGCAAACATTGTTTGGCGTATATGGATGTACTATAGGAAGGGGGCTGAATCTAGAAAAGGTTAATGGTTGCATCAAGTTATATCTGCAGTTTACTGCAGAAATTACTCGTGGTTTATGACTTCCCGTGAGCGATAAGATATGCACCTTGTGCCGAAGTATCTTTTTTTTCCCTCGTAGTTTCGGTCCCATCTGGCAACAAAAAAAAATAACAATGGGAGCCCATCCTGTTTACAACGAGCCTTTTGTGCTGATTCGGTGGCAACGTGAAGCTATAGATGCTGATAAAAGTGTGGTAGAATGTAGCTCAGCTTCGTACTGGAACCGAGTGCGGCACATTCAGATGATCAAGGGCTTTCTTTGCTGCGTGCGTCGACGCCAGGTACGTTTTTAATTAACAATAATAATAAAAAGAACTCATAGTCCCTTGCACAGGCGAGTACATGAGAGGAGGGGCAGCTTCCCCCCTATAGCCTCATGAAAGAGGGAGCACAAAGTCAGCTTAATACATTGACATAATAGAGAAGCTGCGCTGCCACAAACCTTTGCTCCTCCTGAAGGGGTACCCTACGTAGGCCTATGGCCCCTTATGTGCATCCGCATGAGCCGACTGAAAGGTAAAGGCCATCGCACCCCCCCCCCCCTTATTTTTTATTTAGTTGACGGATGAATACATAGATGGATGGATGCTATCTATGAGCGTCCCATTTATAATGGGGTGGTGACATGTGTGCCACCAAGCTCGGAAAAAAAAAAGCACACTTGTTTTTACGCGTTTCTCCTTGCCTGCTTCGACTAAATCGATCTTACTATAGAAAAGAAAACGTAAGTTCACAGCCCAGCTATCTGCCCCTTACGGCCGAATGCCCCCGTTTTTTTCCCCACTATTTATTTTCGGGCTTCCTTTCTAGTTTTCTTTCACCGGTACTTTGACCGTTTCTTATTTATGTCAATCGCGGACGTGTTCAGCCTTCCATTGTTGTCCCTAAAACCCAAGACATCGTGTATAGGCTCGTTCCCAAACGTGCACCTGGGTAAATGTTTCCACATTTACTCGGAACATGCTCCGTCGTTTCCCTAGCTTCGCACACTACACACCTCCCTTTGTTTCGCAAAGCTTACCGGATCGACCCATCTTTGACCAAGCGATGACGTCATGTGATGACGTCATGCGAGGACGGGGACACCAAGGCGCTTGCATATATGCAAGTCCTTGTGTCTATACACTTCTTTAGGTGTGGCTGTAGAAGAGAAGAAAGCTGGTTCAATGGGACGTATATGCACGTGCGTATACCCAACTGCTAGTATATATTCCCCAGAACTGAAGCTCCCCGTTAGAAATGTTTTAATGCCGGCGTACCCTAGCCGTTGGGTCTGCGCATTCATACATGTTTTATTACTCCTACGTGATGTCTTATGTTCGACAGCCACGGCCAAAAATGTTGAAGCTTGCACAATAGGCCTTTTTTATTTAAAAAAAAATCAAGGCGTATTTATCCATCGCCAAGCACCAAGTTGAAGCTTGCACAATAGGCCTTTTTTATTTAAAAAATCAAGGCGTATTTATTCATCGCCAAGCACCAAGTTCGACAGATCCGAAGCGGTAGATTGGAGACAATCGCAAACCCAGACTTTTCCCAACTCCATTTATTATACAAGGATATATCCAGACGTCTATCCAGATAATACTTGCAAATTGTGTGGTTGGACTCGCGCATCACTGGCGGATTATCTGGAAATGTACAGTTTTGGCAGAAGGAAATTCAGACTCCCCAGATGAAGCTCCGTCGTGGCGGATGGCCTCGCTGCACAGCTACAACGTGGTCGTGGTAGTGGTTAGAAGATGAGAAAAGGCGCCCCATTTCTGCAACCCGGTCGGGAGCATGGCGCAGTGCCTGAAAGAAGGTGCCATGAGCACTCGGTGTTCCCAGCAGGTGGTCTCCCTCCCAAGTACTGACCGAGCCCAATGCTGCTCAGCTTCGGTGATCGGACGAGAACCGGCGCTGTGAACTGGCGGTCAATGAGATCTGGCGGTCAACTGTGGGCCATCTAGCAAGCCCATGAGGCGGCGAGGAGATAGGGTCTCCGGTCCTTTTCGGGGGCGACCTATAGGCCCAGGTCACAAATCTGTCGGAGTTATTATTAAAATTGTTACGACCGCCACCACCACTATAGGTCGTGAAATGCGTGAAACATTGAAACTGGCTTGCTTTTGGGCTATTTTTGTGGGTCCGAGCTGGGTGGTGCAGTTTCTAGGTGGCGTTTTAATGTTGTTGCTATAGGCTTTAGCGAGGTGATGCTATAGCTGGTAATGCTTGCCTCTGACCACAGATAGGTCTAAGTTCGACCACAAACAGCCACTGACACGACACGCATGTCCAAACTGCAGGAACAGAGCACACTGTGAGCACCTTGGAGAATTCGTGACAGGTTCGGTTGATTGAACAAGTTGACCGTGATCTGAAATCCTCTATTCTCGAACAAAAGTAGGAGGTGGGCGTTTGATTTTCATAGAAACGAAAATATATTTGCACGCATGGTGAAAGAGCGAAAGGAAACACAAAAATCAGAAAAAGTAAGGTAAGCTAACAAGCGGACCGAAAATATAGTTCTCATTGACAAAGGGAAACACATACCGAACCTAGTGGACACCACTAAAGTCGGCTGGCGAGTCCCGATGCGCAAGAGGATAGGTATACGGCTCGACGGAGTATCGTGCACGCCAACAATCCAGTCCCGTGGCCCCGCCGCGGTGGTCTAGTGGCTAAGTCACTCGGCTGCAGACCCGCAGGTCACGGGTTCGAATCCCGGCTGCGGCGGCTGCATTTCCGATGGAGGCGGAAATGGTGTAGGCCCGTGTGCTCAGATTTGGGTGCACGTTAAAGAACCCCAGGTGGCTCGAAATTTCCGGAGCCCTCCACTACGGCGTCTCTCATAACCATATCTATTCACTTTGGTTGATTTACTGTGTGTAAACTGTGTGTTGGGTGTGTAAACCTGTATTTGTATGTTGAATTCTTTCCTTTTTCCTTTTCTACGTGACTTGAGTGCCTAACATGTACTTGCTACTTGTACCGTGCCCACCTTTTTGGACCTGTGAAGGTCTGCAGTATGCATTAAATAAAATCAATAAAAATAAATAAATATGGTAGTTTCGGGACGTTGAACCTCACATATCAATCAATCAATCAATCAATCAATCAGTCAATTAATCAATCAATCAATCAATCCAGTCCCGTGGAGGAGAACGCAGCGGTGGCGATTCCGTGAGCTCAGGTCCTCATCCCGGCGGCTCGCTCCCAGTGTAGACGCCAGGAGCGGTGTCAGATGCCCACCACCTTACCGGAGGGGTGGCTAAAAGCGGCGTAAGTGCGGTACAAACACGGCGTGCGTTTCTCCTCCTTCTATAGTATAGCGCACCGAGGCGGCTTTGTTTACATGCGAACTGGCGGTGGCTGCCGCTTTGTCCGCGCCGACTGTGCCGTACAATGTGTCGCGCGAACTCAAAAGAAACGAGAAAAAAAAAAGAGAACACGGCGTCTACTACTAGCTCGTTTAGTGATGAGCCATTTGGCAGCCCAGTGAGTCCGTGTGACGCGCCTTTTGTTCGCAGGACGAACAAAAGGTCTGGTTGGAGAAAACGTGAAAAAAAAAAAAAACTGACGAAAGCTCGGCATTGTGGTGGCCCACACACACAAAAGAACGCGCTCGCACTCTCTCCCTCCGATTCATTCACTATTATATACTGTAGTATACTACGGGGCCACGCCCCCTCCCCCCCGTTCTTTTTTGAGCCGTTTAGCTCGTTCATTCATGCTTTCTGACGCGTGCCTACACACCACGTGCCCGCGCTGCCTACGACGAAGACTGGAGGAGCACTGACGCGGAAATGAATGAATGAATAAATGATCTTTATTGCAGTCACATCTTATACAAAATAAGCACAAACTGTATGGTCCCATAGCCAAAGGCTAGTGCGGGTCCCATTGAAAGTATACGTAACTGAAACTGTAATAGTTCTAATTAAAAGTAAAGTAAACAATTCAAATTTGATATCATCATACAAGAAGTAATGTTTATCTGCTAACAACAGTCACTCGAATTCGATTGAACATAGAAAAAAAGGGAAAGTACATAACTTGTAGTAAAAACAAATGCGGAACTCTTGCGTCGCAACCGTCTGGTATGTGTGTAAGATTGTGCGTGTGTAAATTATTACATATAAAAGAATGATTATATAACAATGTGATGGTAATATACGTGCCACACAGAGACACGCGCACATATGCGAGAGAGGGCTTAAGGGGTGCCGATTCTCCCCCCCCCTCCCTTTTTTTTTTTCTAGGGGCGAAGCCATAGCCTCCAAAATGGCGGAGCTTCTCAAGGTCGAGGCTTGTCCGTTGGCGGCCTTGGCGTTCGCCGTAGTCGAGCAAGATGATGCTGATGACGATGAATAACAAGCGCGTTCCAGACTAGACACTCTATTTCTGCCATCACGGCACAGCACATGTAAGGTACTTTCTATACGTCATGACGATGGCACTCATGAAGATGATGATGATGGTCACGGACAATGACTGGCTTGTGCAGCACTGACGTCTCGATATGCTCTACGGCGCATTTCGCACGACTGAAAGCAACCAACACAACGCACCAGTTATGGCCAATAAACATTGTGTATTTTGTTTATTTAATACTGTTAGCCTTTCTCAGGCTCATACAGGGTGGGCGAGCAAATATACACAGTCGCGTACAAACCAGGCAATATCGCACATAGCGGAAGAAACAGAATCACAAGATGATGGTGAAAAAAACAAAAAAACTTGAACGATGAAAGCAATTGTACAAAATCATGGACAGGTCACAAAACATCGAGGTTTCAGCAGGGGGTACAGTGGTCAGTGTGTTCGGAAGCGCTCACAAACATCAAAAAACAAAAGTTGCTTTTAGTCTTCATAAAACAGGCTTTCTACATTCCGAACAAATGAGTATAACTGTACACCGCTGTACACTGATTTACATGCGTGAGCGCTTAATGTGTCACGGGTGATTTACGGTAACGCCAAAAGACCCCACTGCTTCGCCCACTCATCATCACTCCTTAATGACCAGTTTAGTTTGTTCAAGCTCGGAGACAAAGCCGCAAGTATGTAGGATGGGTACGCACCAGTTTCTTCGTCAGACTGAATGACAACACTGCATAAAGTGGTGCATAGCCTCGAAGAGAAAATTTGTACGCCTAAACGCCAACATAATGAAGAGGCATGCACGGGGAAAGATTGTCGGAAAGAGGGGAACAGGATTCCCCCTAAATACTGCCTACGTTCATAAATCCTGGTCTTAATTCTTTTCGGAGTTATGTGCCAACTAAATAGCCCGGCAACAACTTCTACGTTGCATTTCCCATATAAAGTCGCTTCTATACCGAGACTATGTACCCAATGACGTCAGGTGAATCACCATATTGGCATCACGAAGTGTGCCATAAAGACTGCCAATATCAGGAGAGGAAATATAGCTCTTAAACGGGGCATGCTGAGCTGTATGGCACTCGTTGGGTACGACACGCTATTTCCGTAGGCTAACGTGGGCACCCAAGAGAATAGCGCATGACGCATGCGCAACGGGGACAAACGCTAACACAATATTTTGCGTAACCTCTTGTAAAACTGCCCAATATTTCGCTCGTTGTTTTCTGTATTTTCAGTCGTTGTTTTGGGGGGCTCATTCGGACTTGACAAACTGATTCGCATCGGCAGTGAGCAGAGCCATAGGCGCTTACCTTTAGTTCGATCAAATGCAATTGCTACTGAATGCGCACGTGCACCAAATACGTCGTACTTACCCCCCCCCCCCCCCCCCCCCGTATTCACAAACGCTCCTCGAATCGACTTTCACCCTTCACTTGACAGAGTTGAGCACTGCGCCACCACTCGGCTGAAAATGACGCTGCGCTGCTCGACAATCGCAGCAGACTATCGCTGGTTATGCAGTGACTTGCCGTCCCTAGAGATGGCTCTCCCATCGGCTTTCTCAAGTGAAGGCGAAGCTTAGAGTGAAGGGAGCTTCTAGAATACGGGTGATTAGACGCGACGCATGTTTAAGGTTGCCAACCGCGGCGTAAACGTGCAGCTTGCATGTTCGTTTCACGCCCAAAGTTCGGAACATTGAGCTCGTGTACAACGCTGCAGCTTCGCGCGGGCGATATAGCGTCAACGTTTAAAGGGCGGCGTATGATGGCCTTTGTTGCCTGTCGTCTTTTCTTCTAATTTTTTTTCTTTCTATGGAGCGCTCGACGGTGGCTCTGCCGTAAACAGCGCGTTGCGAAACGCTCGCCGTACGTATTCCAATAACATTTTGTTCTCTGAGTGATTATGTTCCTGGCTTCCAGACGGAGACATGCCTTCTTCGGAAGCCCGGGGGTTGACGTCACACGTGTCGTCTGCTACAGCTGTCTTCTGTCACGAAGCCTCACGATGCGCGTGTCTCGGCTCGCAGCTGCTAATTGACGGCGAAGAAGAGCGTTCGCTAGTGGATATTCAAATGCAACTATATGTAATGCCATTGTTACACTTGCATGTATGGTGCGCGCTACGAATAAGTTTAGAAGAATTAGAACAACAAAAAGCAGACGGAGATGTCATCGCGGATGAACGCAGGCGGCTAACTAATCTATCGACGCTTATTGGGGCAATCGCAATTGTGTGTGCCGGCGCGCATTTTTTTTTTGTGTGTGTGTGTGTAAAACGAATCGACGGTAGACGTGGTAGCAGACGGCAGTGATGGCATTTGGAATGCAAGCATGTCGCCTTTGTCGTTTGCAGTGCTTATAGTTAGTGAAGTGCTTATAGTTAGGGTAGGGTCACTAAAGAAGAAGAAAAAGTGAACCGAAGATTGCGATGCAGTGTCATGCTAATTTTGAGTGCAGCTTCGCGTTGGGGCAAAGTCATCTATTGTGGCTATCCGTAGTTACAACAGTGTAACATTAGAACTAATGTTACATTGCTATAACAATGTAACTTTACACATTGCCGCAGAAACCACCAGTGATTTAGTACTATGAGCACGCTGCTCAGCTGAGGCGTAGGCAGTAATTATTTCGGGAGGGGGGGGGGGGAAGAGGCCACTTTTAGGGGTGGTAAAAAGAAACTAGCCCCCCCCCCCACCCCGCCCGTAAGTTCTGGTGCATTTCTAATGGTTCGAAAACTGAGAAAGTCGGTATCTGCCATGAACTTGGTCTAGGGACTGCAAATGACAGGTGCCCCGAAGTTTTGCAAGATGCATTTAAATAGACATTTTCTACAAAAAAAGTCTAATGATTTACCAAATCAAGCTCATCCTGCACATCCTATGGAACCAATCATCAGGGATCAATGAGGGCTTTTTAATCTCTTACTTAAGATGAAAACGTCAGCGTCTGGCAAGATGGAATCGCACCCCAGTTTCTGAAACAAACTGCCTTTTATTGCTCAGTCAGCTTCTTTCACAGTCATTGCAACATATATGTCCAGCGATCCGAAAGCAGGGAAGGTCATTGATGTGCCTAAACCAGGCGACTCATCTAATCTTCCAATGACAGACCAATCACAAGAATCGCATGTAAGCATATTGAAATATCGTCTATCCTAATTAAAATCTCATTTTTAAAGAGAATAACCCCTTTGACAACATTCAACATGGCTTTATGAATTAGTGCAATGCAAAACGCAACTATATATTGTTGTCTTTGCCAACGACATTATGTTCGGCATTTGACACTGGCTCCATTACGATCGACTGTATCTTCACTGACTTTCCGAAAACCTTTGATACAGTTTCTCAGCGCTATCTTTTGCGGAAACTAAGCGTAATAAACATTGACCAACCGACAGCTGACTGAATTCTTCTTGCCTAACAGAACCCAGCATGTAGCAGCTGACGGTCATAGCTCGCGCGATTTTTCTGTAACATCGGCTGTACGGCAGGGTTCCGTCAGTATACATCTTTACTTTTTTTTTTCTAAAAAGCATTATTTCCTTTCCAAACTGCATTACATTATCAATCAGGCTGTTCGCCGTTGACTATGTTATGTATACTGCGTAATAACTGACCCGTATTATCATCGCAACTTCAATCTGATCTTGGTATCATTACACCTTGGTGTTCACTATGGGGCATGAAATTGAATATTGTCAAATTGCAAAATAATAAAAATCTCCTGAGGAGCTCCTGGCTAGCGCTGTTTATTCAATTACAAATTTTCGGTTGTCATCTGTGAATACTTATAAGTACCCAGGTGTTCACATAGTTAACAATTTCTTGTGGAATACTCATACTAACTATCTTACCAACAATGCGAACCGCACTCCCGGCTTCTTATGTCGCATGATTTGCATTAGCTGGTGTTTCGTTAAAACTTCCTCTTCATAAAACACTAGCCAGGTCTAAACTTTAGTGCACCTTCATGGGATACTCATTCTTGTACACTCAATAATGCACTAGACGCCGTCCAAAAAAAAAAAAAAACAAAAATCTTGGCTTGTTTCATTGTTGCTAATTACTCCCTCATTACACGTATCATTTCAATAACAGCATCTCTAGACCTCCTAAAGCTTTCAAACAAGCGAAAGCCTATGCATCTTTCACAAACTCTTTATGGATACCGAATTAGGACGCACACTGTTCTCGCCACCTTCTTACATTTCATCTCGCTTCGACCATATAGCTTCTAGTGTAATTCTTCTTTACTAACATGTACTTCCGCTCTTATGTGTGTGTGTGTATATAAACATGAAAAAACTGAATTATTTCGGTGCTGGGCAGCAGCTGACCCCACCCCTTGTTACTCCAGTGACCACCGTCATTATCATTACTTTCAGTCGTTATTATGAGACGGTTTCAATAGAGGGCCAGCCGGAACTATTGGTAGTATAGTGCCAGCAATGTCGATAAAAGCAATAAGAAAAAATGGTAGCGTATCTGCGCGCTTCACTGCAAAAGTCGTCGATGACAGCTTCTGTCGGCTTTCTTTCGTGCATATTTCAGCGAAGTCTGGGAAACAATAGGATCTCTAGAATTATGTACCTGTGTACTTTCTATTAAAGGTATACCCACCGCCTAATACTTACGTATTGGTGTCGTGCATAAGACATGCGTAATATTTGCTTTCTGATTGACAATGTTCACAAACACGAATGCAGCCACCAGTTCAACATGGCTGGGCGTTCAGCAAGCGTTTATACTTTTGGCCGGGTGATTGAATCGTGTGATAGAAATTCCTACGTTCAAGTATCCCATAGCAGCAGTCCTCGTCTTGTAGATAGCATATTACGTGCGCCTTATCTCCTAAAATACTGACTGGACGGCTGTATGCTTTCCTATAGGTAGTAGAGTACCTCGTATCGTTAACAACTCTTTCTAAACACAACTTTTATCGTATACGCATTGAGTGAGAGGCCCACGGGACCGCTTTATGCTCGCCAATATAGTAGAGTAGCTAGTGCTCTAAGTCGTTACCCAATTTTTCTAAAAAGACAAAGACTATCATTAAAAAAGAAATCGTCGAGATTTTGAGTATACGTTTCTCGTAAGGAATTTGAAATACGCGTCAGGCGGGGTGACATGGATCGACGCGATTATCAGCAACGACCATTGGCCACGACAGAGATAAAGGCCGAAGAGGCGAGCGCTGGGTGGTGAGGGATGCGCCGCAACCGATAAACAAGGTCTCCTCTTATCAATCTCGGCAGCGTCGACGCGACTTTCCCGAAATGTCCTCCGGAGTGCCGCCGAGAAATGCGGGGCGTATACACGCCAAACGACGCCTTATCTGACACCCGGCGCTGCAGCCTGAGCAGATAATCTCGCCCCTCTCGCTCTATCTCCTTTTTTTTTTCTCTCCATTCAGGTGTTGTTTGCAAAGGCCCATCGGTGATCGGCGTGTATTTTCCAGACTCATTTTTCGACCCCCTGCGATGGCGCAGCATGTAGAGGGTCAACCTCCTTTGCAAATATGAGAGTAGAATGTTCTACACCTCGAAGGGTGTCCAAAAGCGTGCGCGCTATATCAGCAAGTTTCGTCGCCTATAGGGGACGCGCAGGGTGGTTCGATATGGCGCCCACAGAGGGTGTCGCAGTCGCTAAGCACATGTGCGGCCTGCACTGCAGTGTTTTTTTTTTCTTCTTCTTAGCGATGACCTTGCCCTATTTGCAGTCGCGTATTATGCGCCACCTGGACGATTGAGAAACTCGGATACGATGCCTCGTTGAAGGCGAAGAGGTCCTGAATGCAAAACACACCACTCGTTGTGGCGTGCGACTTGCACTAAAGGCGTGCCTCATGCATGATCATTAAGCGGTTTGTCACGCGAAACCCCAAGTAGAATTATAACATTCTGTGTTTCCTTCCACGTCCCCAGTTTTTGAGCGGATACTTATACCCCCGTATTCTAGAACCTCCCTTCACTCAACGCTTCACTTTCACTTGAGAAAGCCGATGGGAGCCCCATCTCTAGGTGCGGCAAGTCACCGCATATCAGCTATAGTCTGCTGACATTCTTGAGTAGCGCAGTGTCATTTTCAGCCGAGTGGTGGCGCAGTGCTAAACTCTGTCAAGTGAAGGGTGAAAGTCGAGTCGAGGAGCGTTTGTGAATACGGGGGTTACCGGTGTAAGATTTCGCTAAGATATCGCAATGCCGATATTTTCGACGCATTTATGAAAAAACGTCGCAACTTTGCCGTAAAGGCGAAGCAATGAATGCGATAGCAACAAATCAAAAGGTCACGCGCCGAATGGCAAGCAGATCGAAACGTGCGCCGCGTTTCTCACGCACATATGACGCACGAAACGTATACCCATAGGTATAGAAGAACGCGAATAAGCGTCTCAGTTCTTACTTCGATGTGTCTGAAAAGAGCACCTTTTTTGCAAACGGAGACTGTGCAACGATTGCAGTGACCTTTGTGCGACTGGTAACTACAACAGAAACGTTTCACGCACATATGACGCACGAAACGTACCCATAGGTATAGATGAACGCGAATAAGCGTCTCGGTTCTTACTTCGATGTGTCTGAAAAGAGCACCTTTTTTGCAAACGGAGACTGTGCAACGATTGCAGTGACCTTTGTGCGCCCGGTAAATACAACAGAAACGTTCTTAGTCAAGGCCCAACGCTAGCCAAGACGTACATGCATGCTATGAGCACCGCTGTTCCGCCGCTTTTCTGATATTCTTTGAAGAAATTACGCTGGCGGCCGCGTGGTGGCGTGACAGTCTACGGAACTTGCGAATATTTTAGGCCCTTATATCACCGCATGAAACGGCGTACCTTCTCGGAGCAACCTATGTAAGCAAGCATGACGGTTTGCTTCCCATTCGTGTCGTGCACTATTGAACAGAATGTGCCGACGGCAACATTTACTACCAGTAGACACGTTCGCTACCTCTCGCTAGCGTTTTCTCCATTAACGGTAGCAAATATTATCGCTACTACGCTGCGTGTCAAGGTTAGCAGATGTTATTACCTGCGTGCCTGTACAACGCGTGCAAAGCAGGGCTATAATACATTCGTTGGGTTGCTGTTGGTGCGTGTGTCGCGTACACGGCTTATGCCTTTAGCATTCTGTTCGGGCCTATGTCTGTGTGTGTTCGTATACATTGAGGACGTCGTTGTGGTACGTATTTACCAAGGTGGTATCACGGGGAGACGATACCGTGTGGTCTCGCTTTTTTTTAGTTTAGCGTGTCAGTGTAGTAAGTTACCACGTATTACTACTTCCCTGTGGATCCAAGACACGGCATGAAGGGGAACCTTAAGTGGCGAGTGTCATGGTGCTACAGTTATTAAGTTTGCATTTACAAGCTTCAGTTACTACATATGTAGTAAATGTGACAAGCGCGTATACTGACGCAAGGACATATTAGGCAACTTTTAAAGAGTGGGCGCAGTATGAAGTATTGCACCCAAAATACTCTGAAAAAGATACATGCAAGTTTTTACACCCTTATATAACTATTTCGATATAGTGCGCCGTTGGCAAAGTATGTAAGCCACAATGGCGGTTTTGGCTTCACATTCGTGTTATATTATTGCGACAAGCTGCTATGCCGTGTGCGAGATTGCGTAGCATGCTGCGATCTCAACGTGTTGTGTAGATATATATGGAAACCTGTACTCTCTCGCCTAAACGAAACGCAAACGCGACCCCAGCTCCAAGCCCAGAGCCGGAGCAGCGGCGTCGAGCAGCTTGCTTATTCTTTTTTTCTTCCTCGCGTTGACGTCATACCCGCTAGGGGCGGAGCTCGAACTCGAGTTCCAACCAATCGCCGCTCGCCGCCGTCCAAGGGCGGCGACGGCAATGTGCTCGCGCGTGTGCGTCTGCGACGGTCCTGCGCTTTTTTTCCTCGTTCTTCCTTCTTCTTTATTTTTTATTTCTATTTCGCGAGCTCGCGTGTAGCAGTCGTTTTCGAAAGCCGAGCCAGCCACTGGCGCCTGTGGAGAGTGGCGTAATAAAAAAGCGAGCGAAACACGAGAAAAAAAAGGAAACGCGGTTTTGAAAAAAAAAAAAAAAATGAAAGATGACGTGCCTGATGTATATGGAACCGACTTTGGTACTGCGCCCAATGTAGGACGGAGCGGACGTCGGTTGGTTTTCACATCGTCCTGAAATTGTGTTTTTTGTGTTTAGAAAAAGTTACTTAACGATTTAGAGTACTCCGTACTCTATAATGGGAGAGCATAATGCCGTCCCGATTACGCAGAGTTGTTGTATTAGCGTTGAAGCTTTTTATAGCGGCACCCGTTCGTCCCTCGTGGCCGTCGTAGTAGTGTGTAACAAGTATTGCATTTTGACCTCCAAGGTGGTGCCGGTGAGAGAGTTCTTCTGTGCGTTGTTGAACAATAAAAGATAGTGCTCAATGTACATGCCAATGGCTGCTAAGGGGGAACGAAATGGTGGAAAGACCTAGAAAGAGAGAGAAAGAGGGAAGTACTAACAGAGACAAAAAGAAAGATACGAACACCGAAGAAGAAGATATATATAAAGAAAGAGAAAATAAAGAAAGTCAAGGAAGGCCGCCTTGTTCCGCTCTTGCTACAGACTATAGTGCCCAGCTGCCTTAATTTTTTGTAGGTGAAGACATTAAATGTATATAAAAGTTAACTGTGTTTCAATAATAGTATACATATATTATGATTATATGGGACACTTTACACGGAGGGCTCTAGAAATTTCGACCACTCAGCCGGGGTTCCAACCCGAGACCTTACGTTGATCAGTCGAGCGTCGTAAAGACCAGACTGCTGCGGTTGGTTGAAACGCAAACAAAACCATCAACGCTGCCCGCTTAATGAACGCTTATAGAGGGGTATAACAGACACAAGTTTTTGAGGCTGAGTTCGGTCCGCCGTACGAATCTTCTCTATACGACTGCTCTGAGCAAATGCGAGACCCGGGAATTACTCATTAATTTAACTTGTCGTTAAGGTCAACTTTAGCGCGGCGCACCAACTGACTTACATCGACACTGCCGTGACATCGACACTGTCGTGACATCGACACTGCCGTGACATCGACGCTGCCGTGACATCGACACTGCCGTGATTTCAGGCTTACTTTTCATATCTGGTGACACCACGCGATTACATGTGTACGGTCAGTTCCTATGGCATCAGCTGCGAAAACATATAAAATAAAATGGCCGCTTGCGGGCCACCGACGCAGCCACGGAATGAAACGGCCGCGTATGGACGTCACGCTATCTTGCGTGAGCACGTGATCGAAAAGCTCCTACGTTGTTGTGACGTCACAGTATACGTAACGACCCAAACTATCTTTCGAAAACATGCTATAATTAATTTTTCAATCACTACAGGGGCACTGTACGAAACGTTTTGCTCAAGTACGGATACAGATAATTCCTGGTATTGTATATGCGGTAGAACCCCGCTGTGGTGGTCTAGTGGCTAAGGTACTCGGCTACTGACCCGCAGGTCGCGGGTTCGATTCCCAGCTGCGGCGGCTGCATTTCTGATGGAGGTAGAAATGCTGTAGGCCCGTGTGCTCAAATTTGGGTGCACGTTAAAGAACCCCAGGTGGTCGAAATTTCCGGAGTCCTCCACTACGGCGTCTCTCATAATCATATAGTGGTTTTGGGACGTTAAACCTCACATATCAATCAATCAAGAGTGCACATACCTTGAAAATCGGCCAACATTTCTTTCCTTCTGAATTCGGGCGTCGTACACCTCGTTGCCGAACGCAGCTGAAAAATGCCGTGGTACAGTCATTGTCTTCAATAGATAAGACAGTCGTGAATGGAGAGAACGGATTTGACAACCGAGTCTATATCGCGCGTATACCATGGCAGACTGTGCGGTGCATTCAATGGACAGAGCGGCAGTCTGAAAGTGACTGTCTTGTCATCTCGCCTTTTATCAATCGTCACAAAGGGGGAGTCGCGGCGCTCTTTACGGGGCCGGAGTATAATACGACACCGTCTTTTGTGTAGTCTTTTTGTCTTACAAAGCTAATCGTTTTCACTTGTGATGCGCTCTTTTCCGTTATTGTTAGCCCCCGGAGTTCTTTCTTGTCTGTCGCCTTTTGTTTCATCGTTACAACTTAATACCCGCCGTACAACAGCGCCCCCCCCTCCCCACTCTTTTGTCCGTTCACACAACGTCGTTATGTTGTATATACACAGACACTCTTTTGTTTGAAGCCGCTCTGCGTGCAACTTACTTTCTCTTTTCTATTGTAAGCGACGCGTGTTGGGGACAATATAGACGTGAAAGAAGGGAACGTCCCGTCGGAAGTAGCTTTTTGACTATATCTACAACTGAGCGAAACACGTTTGACTGTGTTCTGTTAGAACGGTGCTCTATACTGTTTGGTGATCCTAACGACGTGTATAGTAACTGTAGCTATGTCTGGTTTTGAAGGACCCGTCTTCCTCCTTTTCGCTCGTACATGTGATCAAGACGAACCTAGTTCGATTGGGAACTGTCAATCTAAATATCTAGGTTGTTTTAAGTACCCCCAGAGTGGAGTATAAGTCATCATTATGTACATCGTATTCGCGAGCCTACCTGTTCACGTTTGTCAAGCACGAACCATAGTATAGTGATGTTTGGAGGCATGATGTAAGTCATCTACAGACCTATTGACAAGTGTCAGTATAGGGCTAGGCAACGTAAAGCTAGAAAATAGGGATAGTTAATAAATCGCCATGTATACTGACAAGAGCTCATTTGCTACTTTTTAAGAAACCGACTAGCCCTATTGGAAAGCCTCATTACGTCTAGTCAATTAAGCTACAGTAGTTCCGGCTAGTTAACAGTTTGTCATATATGACTGCAGAGTCAATAGGGCCAGCTAGAAAAAAAAACGGAGGGAAAGGCAAGCGTCATTACGGCTTTGTATAGTAAGGTAAGGTATAGTAATTAGGGTCAGCCATTAGCAACTATAGACATATTCGTTGACAAGAGTCAGCAGGGCCATTTTCAAGCAGACTAGCGTTATTAAAAAGCACGAATATAGGGATAGTTGTTAAGTAGCAATGAGGTATATTCGACTAGCACTATTCAAGAGCGTCGTTATAGAACTAGGTGCTTCAGAAGCCTGGAGGTAAACCGACTACTCTTGTCGACATGGCATCGACTAAATACCAGTCAGCAGGCTCGTGTCTTCATGTCTTCATGTCATTCATGTCTCACTATTTCACGCTGCACTTGACAGTCAAGACGGAACCGCCGTAGTTTCGTGGTAAATATATGAGTGATAAGGAAAACTAGACTTCCCTGTTAGCCAGATTGGTCGGTTATCCTGGAGGGGATGTATGTTGTGGTGTATAGTATATATGCGTACGCTTGCGCACAATAGGGGTCAAAGAGTAAAACGAGTAACGTTTTACCGGTAACCCTGATACTTGTAACGCGTTACCGTTAACACTGCTGTGTATGAATCCACTTCGAAAGTGCAATGGCTTATGGCGCACACGTGCGTTCCGTTATTTCTCGGCGTCTACCAATTCTCTGCAAGACGCACAATCGTGTTTTCTCTCAGTATGTTCACTTTCCGAACGAGTAGAGCGAACGACAACAACATACCGCTGGCGCGGCGACGCGTACGTGCAAACTCTCGCACTGCCGCTCCGTTTGTCGCCCTGCAAGTATATACCTCCTCAACCTGCCGCGCTGCTCCGACGGCCAACGCGCACGACGCGTTCGCTGACGCTGGGTAAGGATGGCGCGACGTCGTCGGAGCCCTTTCTCTTCCTCCACCCTTTCCCCTTACTCCGTCTCTCTATCGCTGCGTTCTCGAGAGAGCTGCTGGACGGGGCGTCTCGTCGTTCCTCGCTATCTCTTCGTCTTCCTGCAGTTAAGAGCAACGAGGACGAAACGGACCGTGCACGTCCGTAGTAGTATGGAGAGGCCGAACGCGCGTGTCTCCGTGCAAAAAAGAAAAAAGAAAAGGAGGGTGGCAAAACAAAAGAACGACAAAAAAAAAAAAAAGGAAAGGACGACACGGGGGGGGGGGGGGGGAGCACCAGCCGCAATTACGGTGATTTTGTGCGTCGCCGAGGGAAGCGGGACGGGTCCCCTTGACCCCCGACCCCTCGCGCCGGACACGCTCTGCTGGCCCGAGCCCTAATTGCCGCCGCCCCTGACGTCAGTGTCACCGCCAGGGCAAACCCTCTCTCTCCTCCTCCCTCCGCCGACCGCGTCTACCTCCGCGCGCTGCCGCTAGCTCGCTCAGTCGCACGAGATGCTAGGGCCTCTCGTTGCATTTCGCTGTGCCGCGCCCGGATCAGCGTCCGCGTGGTGTGTCGTGCGTTTGCGTTCTGAACGCTCAATCGGTAGCACGCAATCTAAAAATCGCTGTGCAATCTAAAAAGCCGCCAAGCTAAAAGGGTGTGGGTTCGATTCCCCGCCACGACGCCCAAATCTTGACAGAAGTGAAATGCGAGGAACTACTCGTGTGCTTGGATATAAAATGCGCATTGTTTCAACCATTATTGACAATCAAGTAACTTCTGTGGAAGAATGAGAATGGGGTAGAAACACATTTGGCAGGTATTCTCAAATCGTGAATGGTATACTTTACCGCTTATTTCTGGAGTGTATAAGGTATACGGCAGCTGCATCTTACCGATGCTCTCCTCACCCACGGCTGATACCTCTTTATGCTTAGTGTGCCGGCATGCATGGGTAGCATTGCGACAACTGAACCCTGCAGGCTACGCGGCGCTAGTGCCAATCAAACTTTCAGGACATGCTGCGTAGCGTTCGTGTCAAGCCTGTTGACGACTGTATACGTGCTTAAAAAAAAATGCCGCCATATCCACGAAGTGAATGATGATGAGTGGGCGAAGCTCCGGAGGTAAACCTGGTAAACCATGAATCCTCCGTACATTTTGCCCACTCGATTTTATTGCAACGCTCCCCCTAGCGTACGTCGCCGCACTATATCGAACGATGACACGCGCCATATGTGGCATCATTCCTATTTTATAACACCTCGCATCTTTCATAATCAACTACACGTACCGCCGTCTAGTTTATAACATCTTGCATCTTTTGGACGGACGGACGTACGGACGGACGGACGGACGTATGGACGGACGGACGGACGGACGGATGGATGGACGGACGGACGGATGGATGGATGGATGGATGGACGGACGGATGGACGGACGGATGGACGGATGGATATGGCTGTACCCTTTAGATCGGGCGGTGGCTAGCGTAATACTTAGAACTGAACGAGAGGTGGCTACATACAGGGGACGCACAGCCCACGCCTTAAGGAGCTTGGCTCCTAAAAAAAGAGGGGGGGGGGGGGGCACCCTTACCGCCGAAGAAATATTTCACGAAAACCTTCAAAAAAGAAAGTAGCTAACGTGGTTGCTTGGGCGAGTTGGTACGACATAATTCACATAAAAAAACAGCGCCAATAACGAGGGACAAGAAAAGGAGACAAACAGCGGCACTGACTTACAACGAGATTTATTTGCTGTAACCGCGCCATATATACTTGAGCAGTATCTGACAAAAATAGAAAAAGACAAAAATAAGAAAAAACAGAATTCACCTAACAACCGAGTAATCATCGTGATAACGCGCCATGAACAACACGCGCGCCAACGTTCTGAAGAAAATCTATTTTTTTTGATTGATTGATTGATATGTGGGGTTTAACGTCCGAAAACCACCATATGATTATGAGAGACGCCATAGTGGAGGGCTCCGGAAATTTCGATCACCTGGGGTTCTTTAACGTGCACCCAAATCTGAGCACACGGGCCTAACTCTCTATTTCTTTTTTGTGATAGAGCAATCGACGGCCTGCCGACACTGCCCAGCCTTTCTATTTCTGCAGCCTCATAAATTTCGCGTATCAACAAAAATCATTTCGAAGGTGTAGAGAAGTCATTAACGTCATATTGAAACAACGTCGTCATTCGTCGCATCCGGCTCGGTAAAAAAAAAAAAAAAACGTGCTAATTAAGTCTTTTGCACAAATCGCGGAGTCGCTTTTCTACAGTTTTAGTTTACACGATCGGCAGGCTTCTATCATTAACGCATACTATATGCACGGAGACTTAGTGTGGTTTCCCACGAAAATAATTACTGCCGCTTTGTTGAGAAATATGAGTCTACGAAAGAAAAAAAAAAGAAAGGATGATTGATTCATATGTGAGGTTTAACGTCCCAAAACCACCATATGATTATGAGAGACGCCGTAGTGGAGGGCTCCGGAAATTTCGACCACCTGGGGTTCTTTAACGTGCACCCAAATCTGAGCGCACGGGCCTACACCATTTCCGCCTCCATCGGAAATGCAGCCGCCGCAGCCGGGATTCGAACCCGCGACCTGCGGGTCAGCAGCCGAGTACCTTAGCCACTAGACCACCGCGGCGGGGTGAAAAAAAAAAGAAAGGACTCGTTTTCACCGAGTAAGGTCCTCGTTTATCCTGCAGACGGACCTTGGGATCACGTTTCTGGGCAAACGCGCAGGCAACACGTAATCCAATGGAGGAAGTCTGAATAAAGCATGCTCCAACTACAGTCGCGCTTGGCAACCGCATTTAGACGATGCGCGGTGATGCAGAATGTTCACCAGACTTCGTAATTACGTAGCAGATATCCGCGTAAGCGTGATATGTAACTCTGCGGTATGTTTATGCAAAGGTGGTGGTGGTAAAAAACATTTATTTCAGAAAAAGTCTACTAGAGAGTGCAAACTACTACTAGAAAGTCTACTAGAGAGTCTACTAGAGAGTCTACTAGAGAGTCTACTAGAGAGTGCGACGTTATGCAAAGAGCCTCCTTACGAAGGCAGTGAGATAAACGGCGAGAGATCTCATTGGGGCTTCTACTTTATTTTGTCCCCTGTGAGATACACGTACCAAGGCTAGCTGTTCGCGGGTGCGTTGAAAAACAAAAAAAAAAAACAAATTCACAGGTCTTTTGTGCATTTTCCTATAAGAGGACCCAAAGACGAAAACCATCTTCCTTTTTCATGTCAGGTGAGGTATTCAGCACTATCATCGTCATCATCACTTATTAAACATTAAGGCCCCTAACCAGGGCATTACATCAGGAAGGGGGAGGGAGGCACTGATATGACGTGCAGAGATGAATACTCTATGATCACTCAGTAGTCGATGTGCACTAGACAGGTCATTTGCCGAGCATCTATGGTGCGCATCAAGTATTGATCCGAATTTTCCGGAGCCCCCCCCCCCCCCACATACACACACTATACGGCGTCTCTCGTAGTGATATCGTGGTTTTGGGACGTCGAATCCCGTAAATTATTATTGGCGATGGAGGCGGAAATGTTGTAGGCCCTTGTTCTCAGATTTGGGCGCACGTTAAAGAGCCCCAGGTGGTCGAAATTTCCGGAGCCTTCCACTACGGCGACTCTCATGATCATATGGTGGTTTTGGGACGTTAAACTCCACAAATCAATCAATCACTCAAATTATTATTGGTGCATTGATTCGCCCACTTGGTAAGCTTTCTGCATTGTGTTTTTGCAAGTCACTGCGAACTTTTTGCATTTCGCCTCGTTTTGCGCTACCTCTGCGACCGACACAGGTCTGACGAAGCGACGATGTCATATAATGACGTCATCGTGTGACGTCACAGATTTCGGCGTCTGTGACGTCACGTTAGAAAATCATCATTCGATTTTTTTTGTATCAGTCATGTTTACGTCGTTGACGCATTCCATTTTCCTTGTTTTTGAGGCACGTAAGCTTCGTTTCCCGCCTTCAGACGAGTTGAATTGAATCGATCAAGCAGCCCCCCCAAAAGTCACTCGAACTAAGTTGGGCAACGCAGTCGTTTCTCTTTCGGCAACGGATGGATAGTAGTGCATAAGTTGTTTTTTTTTTTTCCTACCATGTGGCCCAGGCCCGCAGCCAGGAATTTTTTCTGGGGTTGGGGAGGGGGGGGGGCATTAACTGAAGACCTGAAAAAAAAAATACCTACTTTCATTACCTATTTTAAATTAAACACCTCCCTCCATCAGAATTTCGGGGGCGCTGTAGGCGAGGACTACGGGCCTGATATGGCTTTTTGGGCTGCTGGGCTCTGCAGCCGTCCTGGAAAGCTGCTTTGGTCATTTATTAGTGTACATCTTTCACACTAACCCGCGTACATGGATGATGCCGAGGGGCATATCTTCTGATGCCTTCGAGTCGTGAAAGCTGTGCAATAAACAAAAAATAAAACGTGGCGCCCCAACGCAGGTCTTGTTTATAATAACACACAACACGTGTGATCAGGGGTGGTTACCTATTTGTTGGAAAGGTTTACGAAGCCTGTAGGATAATCTTTTTTTTTTCTTATGAGGGTGTTGACCTTTTGGCGCCGTGCAAGAGGTCTTTATAGTACACTCGGTTCCGGCGTTACTCTGGCATAAAGAAAAAGAAAAAAAAAAACTAATGACAAAAAAACCGGCAGCGCCGTAACTAGAGAAGGCAAACAGCGAGGTTAGAGGGGGTGCAGGAGGGGTAAAACGAACCTGTCACCTCTGCGGCCTTCGGAATGGCCCATAATCTAGGGCTCGTAATAAGCATACGTCACGAGGCAGCAAACACCGAGACAACCAAAAGCAACGCGCAGCGTCTCGCATGGAGGAAGCCAACGCTGCAAGCGGATGACGCTCTGCCGGTGGGAAAGAGGGCGGAGGGGAAAGAGTAGTAGAGGGAGAAACGGAAGGTGTGTTATCCCTCCATGCCTCGCATACAACGCGCTGCCGCCGGTCCGAGAATGCGCCGCGCGCTGCTCTCTTCTTCCTGGTGGTGTAAATCATAGCCAATCAAAAGTCAAGCGGGGCCCATATATGGGAAGTGGGGGGGGGGGGGGGGGGCACGCTGGGATTTCGAGTCAGAGGAGTTAGTGGCGGCAGATAAGGGAGGGGGGGGGGGGGGGTGCTGGCTGGTCAGCCCTCTCCTTCACCCTTAGGAAAGGGGAAGAGGTTGTGGTCTGGCTAGAGGTTACCTTCCTGTCGAACTGAATAAGAGGTGTATAACAGAAAGGGGTCGTTTTTCTTTCTTCCTTTCTATTTGCGTTTGTTAGCATCCTTCGCTTTCTCTAGTGAAGAACATATATATATATATATATATATATATATATATATATATATATATATATATATATATATATATATATATATATATATATATATATATATATATATATTAGTCAGTACTGTAGTATTACCTGGGTACTTCATATCTTATTTTCCGTGAAACGCATAGATCTCTCCCGCGCAATAGGGGATTTCGTTTATGCGTGTTACTTGTTGTCTTTCACATGCAGCTTCACCTCGCGCAACCCAGCGTGTAAGCGTTAACAGCGTCGTGCGCGGAGTCGTTGCCCTCCACAGCGGGGGTGCGGTGTAGTGTTCCCCCCGTTCGAGAGACACCTCTGGAGTGCAGCACAAGCGTGGTGCGTCGGTTTGAGGTTTCGGACGCTTAGCTGCCCCACCCCATTCTCACAATCATAGACTCTCACAATCATAGCTTTCTTTAAAGAGGCAGGTTGACTCCTCTTTTGGAGAGTGTCCTACGTCACACAACACTCCTAAATAGAGTCAACCTGATACTTCAAAAGAGTATATATATATATATATATATATATATATATATATATATATATATATATATATATATATATATATATATATATATATATATATATATATATATATATATATATACAATGCGACAGTGCGGCGGCTTTGGATGTCAGGGTACAATGCGCGCAGCGGAAATGGACTCGAAGTGTACAGATACCAAAGAACTAGAATGCTCATCGTTCTCGCAGGCTTGGTTTAGGCTGTGCAGTGATGAGACTCGATTGATCGGTCAAGCAGGGTTCGATGCGCATTAAATGCCAGAAATCGTAGATGGAATGCCCGAATGTTATCTCACCACAACTTGCACAGGGATGCTTGCCACTGACAGACACCATTCGCTGCAGTTAAACAGGAAGCCGAAATTCACGACCGGGTAAACAGACGACCTTACGAAACTCGGTAACGTACAGTACGGGTACCGTGTGATTGCATTCCTACAGGGTTCAACGCTCTTAGTGAATACGGGATCTACGAGTCGGGGGAGACCGCGTATCGATTTTCAAGATTGACAACGTGGAATTGGGGGATGTCCCTCGTTAATTCCAGCATGACCAGCCGTGGCCTTTCTCGGGACAGGGTTCTTGCTCTCGAAGCACGGATGGGTGCCCGCTGTTCATGGACCTCTCTCTCTCTCTCTCTCTCTCTCTCTCTCTCTCTCTCTCTCTCTCTCTCTCTCTCTCTCTCTCTATCTATCTATCTATCTATCTCTCTCTCTCTCTCTCTCTCTCTCTCTCTCGCACACACACACGCTCATCGTCGTAGATGTCCAAGCCAAGGCCGTGATTTGAGGCGAAGCTGCGGCCTTTGACGCATCCCATTCTCAACCAAGCGTCCCAGTGTATAGAACCAAGCGTCCTAGTGTACAGCTTCGGCTTATAGGTTCTCGCGTCGGCTTTACGAGCGTTGGCCCTCGCCCCGAGGGCCAACGTCCTTCCGCGCGGAAGAAGCTTTACGCATGCAGAGACAGGGCAGTCGGAGAGACTCCTTCTTATTGAGTATACTATATAGTGTACGAGGAATAGACGCATCGGGCCGGAAGGCCTCCCCCCCCCCCCCCTTATGCAGAGCACAGCAGCGGCCGCTACAAGCGACGGCGTCGTGAAATATGAAAAGGCGCATTGTCTGTGAACGGGGGAGACGCCGCGGCTGCTGCTGTGTGCGGCAGCTGGGATTCTGGCGTCGGCGCCCGAGATGCCGCCGCTGGCGGCATAAACTAGCCGCCGCCTGCCTGGGGTCTCGTCTATGGCTTCTATAGGCTTCTGGACTGCCCCGAACTCGGGTGGCGGCGGCTGCGACGAACCCTCGATAGGGCCGGCGAATACGTCGATGATTCGGCTGAGTTGCGTGCAGTGTGCGACATGATTCTGAAGCTAGGGGGGCAGCGCTCTTCGCCGGGATGCGGTGCTTTTGGATCCCCCGGATTGTTTTCCGTTTTCTTTTTCTCAAGCGCGAAAAGAGAAGAGGGTGTTGTAAATTTGGAATAGAAAGTTCAGGCCGCGTATATTCGATCACGTGAGGTGCAAGATGATGCAGGACGAGGCGAACCAATGATGCAAATGCGTGGGACGTGCATCTTGAAACGGAGATGACATTTTTCGAAACCGCCACGCTGCATATTTTAAGGCAAAAGCCCCCAGATGCCTCGTGGAACGAGAAGGGTGACCTCAACGCGAGTGATGCAGAAAATCACGATGTTGCCAAAATTTGTGACGTCTTCCTGAGGTCACCATGACGTCGCATGATGACGTCATAACGTTACATCACTAAGGTGGGCTGATCCCATAGGCACTGCCAAACCTTGAAACGCGCCGAAAGCTTCGAACGCCTCCGATCTCGGAGGCAGATCAATACCACGCTGGGTGCAGAGAGCTTTTAACGCGATACCGTTAAAGAGCTCGCTTTGCAGCGATTCCGGCGTTGTTTGTTGTCAGGGAAAAAGTCATCTTATGCTTTACCGAGAAATCGAGAATGGTACAAATAAAATGAATAATAAAAAAAAGTTGAGGGTTAGAGTGGGAATTGATGCCGGGTTAATTTGAGTCTTAGTGGAGATATAACCCGGGTCGTTTGCCTGGCAAGCGGATGTTCTACCACACGGCCAACGCCTCTGCTCGTGACTACAGTGAGAATACCTTTCTCTGCTTGTAAACACAGTGAAAGTAACGTGTTTTGCAAACACGGGCGTCCTGTATGCATGCTTCTCAATACAACACGAAACATTGCAGTATGATCATGCGTGGTACAAGCACCCATTGGCATCGGGCGTCAGAACATGTGATTGTCATAATTACTTCGTTGTTTAAAGCAGTTAACCCACTACAAAAGGCACACACGCTACATACAGCACCCGTTTCCTTAAGGGCACGTACAGCAGCAAGTTCGAAAAAGTTTCACGCCCTAAGTGTTTGAAGAATGCACTAGGTACAGAACATCGCTATCGCGTTTCAATCTCAGAGGAGAAGCTTTAAGGGCCCCTATATATATATATATATATATATATATATATATATATATATATATATATATATATATATATATATATATATATATATATATATATATATATATATATATATATATATATATATATATATATATATATATATATATATATATTACGGTGGAGGGTGGGGTAATAGAGTACACTAGTTTAGACAGAGCTGCTGTAGTAGTATGTGATGGCAGTTATAGAAGCGACAGAGGCGGGCAGGACAATTGCATTCAGCGGCTTGCAGGTCAATAGTACAACCCGTTTTAAACCAATGCACGAGCGCGCTACGCCAAGCTGCACTGCACGCAACAAACGATCCGGCGCTCTTGGCTTCGCGAACGGCGGCCTAAGAGTAGTAGAAGTGATGTAGAGGGTGCCCAGCACCGAGTCCACTCTTGCCGTCGGACGCTCGCAACACTCCTTCTACTAGCGGTCGGGTCCCTCTCTTTTTCGGCGATGCCGACGCTGCCGCGAGGTTCTTGGCCGCGGGCGACGCCCTCTCCCTAGGCACCCTTTCCCGCGAGCCACCCGTGGGAACAAAAACAGAGCGAGAGGAGGGTTTCCCCCTCTTCCGCGATGCGTCGCCACGGGCGTTTCCTGCATTTTCACGCCTGTTGCGCGATTTTTTTTTATTAGCGTATACGCATTCGAGTGCTTTCCGCGGCAGTCGGATCTTATCCCTTGACAAACTCGGCTTAACCCATGTATGCCTAGTGTCCTACATGTAGAACGCTAAAACTTTTCAGTGTAACTCGAATGTTTTTTTCTGTAAAAAAGGTAGTGTCACCTAAAATGTGTTTATGATGACCTGTCCTCGTCACATGCAAGTCTAGGTGATCGCTGGGCTACAAATAGCTATGTGCTTGCAATCACAAAATAGCTATTTCGCATGCGTGTAGCCGAGTGCCATACCGCGAGAAGAAAGTATTTAAGTAATATAGAGTCAAATTGTTCTAGATGCTGCTGATATTTTTGTCGATTGTTCGTCAGTCATTGGGTGTGAAGTAACTTACGTATGGCAGTAATAGGCGCTAATCTTTTTTGTTCATGGTGTGTCAAACATTGGCGTCCTACATGTGGGATGGCTTCAAAACCATTGTTCGAAAGAGCGATGTGTTTTTTAAAAATAAAAGCCTTATACTGTTTTCCGAGGTCATAGAAGCAGTCATTTTGTGGAATAAATTAGTTTTGTTGATTTTCCTAAGTTTGGGCATACATGGGTTAACCGTGGCCGACCAAGGTATTTAGTTGAAGGGGCTGACAGCTAACTTTTATGGCACCTGTTTTCTTTGGGGATCAGCTGAAAAAGCTTAACGGTCAGGGAGCACTATGGCGGAGTGATAGCGCGGAAAAATGCCGTTTTAGATCTATTATAGGATTTTTTCGATCCGCGCCGTATGTGTAGTCGTTTTCAACATGCATGCTACAAAGAGTGGGTGGCCCCGCCGCGGTGGTCTAGTGGCTAAGGTACTCGGCTGCTGACCCGCTGGTCGCGGGTTCGATTCCCGGCTGCGGCGGCTGCATTTCCGATGGAGGCGGAAATGTTGTAGGCCCATGTGCTCAGATTTGGGTGCACGTTAAAGAACCCCAGGTGGTCGAAATTTCCAGAGCCCTCCACTACGGCGTCTCTCATAATCATATGGTGGTTTTGGGACGTTAAACACCACAAATCAATCAATCATCAAATCATCAACAAAGAGTGGGTGGTTAAGACGGAAGCGGCTCATGTTTGATTCGCTGCGGTGCGGTTGTCTGCGCATGCGCTCTGCTGCTCTACATGTCCCACTGTAGTTGCCGCGCCTGCTGCGCTGCTTTTAAGCGTCAACTCGCCTTATCTCGCTAGCAGCACAGAATTGAGCAGGCATGGTTACCAATATATGCATACTCCAGTTTTTAGCCGTCATTCTGGTGCGTATGAACGCGCCAGACTGCGTGCAGAAAGGGGAAACGACTTCGTAACATCAGCTTCATAGCCCTGCCACCAGGCTGCGCTACATACCGTTCTTCAGTGACTTTTGAACGCGATTTAACAATATAAATTATTATCAGATTGCGATAAACATTCTTGAAACCTGTCACCTAAATTTAGGGCGTTTGCATTTACACCTTCATTTAATCGTACGTTCTGACCAGTCGTCCGGTTCCTTAGTGACAAAACATTTTCCAAGTTATTATGGTGGGATCCTCAGATGCCTCGTCAAATGCCATACGTGGCTGTCGGTGATGAGTGACGTAAAATGTCATCACGTGATTACGTCACCATAACGTCGTCATAGCGTCTCATATTCAGCTCAGCTTAGTAAGCGCTGAGGTGTTTAGAATTACGGGTATAAATTGGCAGCAGCGAGCACAGGACCGAGTTGACTGGCGGAATATGTGAGAGGCCTTTGTCCTGCAGTGGTCGTAGTCAGGCTGATGATGGTGATGATAATGATGATGATGATGATGTATTTTGCAGTACAGGAGCACACCACCTAATACTTCGGTATTGATTTTGCGCCTCAGATATGCGTAATATTTGCTTTTTGATCGACAATGTTCACAAGTATGAACGCATGCCACCAGTTCACGATGCCTGGGCGTTCAGCAGGTGCTTGAACTTTCGCCAGGTGGTTGAATCACGGGACAGACAGATACACAGACCCAGTTTCTGCGCACAAGTATCCCAAGAAAAACTATCTATCGTCTTAAAAAAAAAAACACTCCTGTATATTGCGTTCATTGGTTGCATGTTAAGTAACCCTGCAAAAAGGTAACATCCTCGGCCTCTTGCTATGACGTGTTTTAGCGCGTAATGATCCGGAATCCTAATTTTTTTAAATGTCGGGCTCACGCTCAGAATAACGAGACATTGGTTATGTTGATGCAAACCCCGACAAAAAAAGGGAAGACTAAGGAGAAAAATGAGGGAATATCTGACCTGGTTTGCGTGTTACTTCAAAACCTTCCAAATCGTCAAAATATCGATGTACTATATTGTTCTTCTCGTTTTCGAAAATCGCAGTTCGTTTGTTTTTCTTGCGTCGCTGCACCTGCGTTATTGCGCGTACACGTGTGTATGCGAGGATTCGTGACGCATTTTTGTACGTCATCGGGAAAGTGCACTGATTAAATCTACAGACTTCTTTTGAGCGTAGCTATAGACTCAACAGCAAGATATTAAGTATGTCTTTCTGGTATTTCTCGGTAAAATTCTTTTGCTGAAAGTGGTGTACGGGGGGGGGGGGAACCCTTTTCTCCTCAACCCGCCACTATAACCTTACCCGCCTTGCACCCCTTTTCCTCCCAAGAGCAAGCATAGACGAAAAATGTCACGCAGTGCGTGCCCCGGGTAACATTACGTGATGGCACAGCGACGTTATGGTGACGTCACAATATTTTCATATTTGTGACGTCATGATGTCGTCGTACGGGGAAGTCATCACGGGATTAGGCCTTTTTGCATCGCTCGCGCTGACAGTGACACCAGAGACGGTCAACTTTGGCGTTTGATGAGGCATATGAGGCTCCCAATCAATCGATCAATCAATCAATCAATCAATCAATCAGTTTATTATCATGTCATAAAAGGATGTTACAGGGAGTAAAATATACAGAACTCAGTGAGCCCAAATAAACGAGACAAAGTGACTCGCGAAAACATACGAGCACGGACTTGCGAACGAGGGGCACTGAGGTGCCCACCTGAAATCACCTAGGGAAAGGGAGTGTAATGTCTGCCCCGTACGTTTATTAACCTATGTCCACGCAGGTTTTCGACGATGATAGAAGCTATAGGCCCCCCTGATGCTGTGTTTCAAGAACGCTTTACTTCCGGTCTTTGCTTCAGGGAAGCCAGGGACCAAATCCATCGCGAGAGGTATCACACCACTTTCATTTTTTTTTCTTTTTTTACAACATTCTTAAAATATTTTTAATGTGCTAGATTAAGTAGAAGTGTGGCAGCTTGGGCTAGTTGGTATGGCATGACGATAGTTATAGCGCGAGAACAAAACGACGACACAGAGTCTTTCGTGTCCTTCTTGTCTCTGTGTCGTCGTTTTGTTCTCGCGCTATAACTATGGTCAGGCTTGATTAGGGTTGTGGGGGACGCTGCCACGAAGTACCCCTATCTCTCTCTCTCTCATTAGGAACCCTGCGCCCGCCCATGCCCATAAGCTATTCGGCGAAGAAAGAATTCCAAAATGTGCTCACTTAAGGCGGAACTTGAAAGCTCGACCGCGGTAATACACCGGGACAGGCGGGTTACACGCGCGAAAACGCGGGGCCTACCGACCCAGAAGAAGAGATTAGGAGGGAAGGGAGGCAGCGGGGAAGCCACTTCCGAGCCGTTTCATCCAGGGCCCTCGCTTCTTCTTCTTCTCCTTCCTGGTGTCCTCGGAAAGCGGCAGCAGGTGCATCGTCCGTGCGGATGCGTGCTGCCCGTCCACAGAAGCAGCTAGCCGCCAGCCGCAGTTCGTTGGCACCCGCGGCAGTCGCCCTGCATGCCGCGTTTTACATTCGCGTGTGCGCCACATAAGGTGTGACGACAGTGCTCGTTTGCCTATGGAACGCAGTGGCAGCGAATTTTCTCTAAATAGAGAATGACAGAGAATAGAGAATGAGAATGTACTATATCAATATGTTCAATATGCACTATATCACTTCAAATCTTTTTTTTTCTCTTTTTGGTGACGTGTACGAGATGTATTCGAACATGTTTCTTTTATCCGTGACCTATGCGGGATGTATTCTGATATAGTTTTTGCGTTTTTGTTTTGTTATTTCCATATAGTGTGCGTCCTGAGCGTACAGTGTGAAACTTGTTTCCACATATGTTCTTTGTACATGCCAGATATGTAGCCCCATTCCTGTCTTGGCCCTTGGGCTGACAATATGAATAAAAAAAATAAAAAAGAATGGGATAGGCGTACATATGATCGCTTATTTAGATCATAATACTGAAACCACTTTCGTTTCTCGAATAGGTGGAAATTATGGGATCATTTATAGGTTTTCATTAAAGAGCAGTACACATGACGCAAGGAAAATTAAAATGGAAGTTAAAGCAACCTAATTACCACTTTGGGAACCGAACCCACTACATTCGCATTGTGTGCGCGGCGTACCGCTATACCAGTTGCGCTACGGCTCTTTGCGTGTGTGTTTGAGGAGGTACAAGCGTGCTTGGCAACATAGTGCAGCGCTTCGATGAAATAACATGCAACCATGTGTGCAAGCGAAACAATATCACAAGCACTCGATCGTGATGCGGCAAATGCATCTATGTACCCGCTTCCTGTATATTCGAATTCGTCGCTGACGTATTCTGCGTTATCCAAGCACTTTGCGAAGTTATATACTTCTAATAAATGATTTTTTTTTCCTGTGCGCGCGTTCCGTCTGTTTATATGCTCGTGCTAGATCCCGGCCCTCGAAGCACCAGTTATAGTTTCGTGCTACTAATGGGAATCACGTTTGGCGAGATTAATTAAGGTCGTGATGGGGTGGTCGACGACGCGCCGTTGGGTCACGATGTGCGTGGGGTTTGGTGCTGTAGTCGCTATACAGCGTGGGCCACGTTAGATTAAGATCGGAGGACAGGTTTACAGGGAGATAGGGGCCGAAGTTTTCGTCCGATTAATCTGGTGGGTGTTCTCTTTTTTTTTTTTACAGTTTAGATTGGGTCAAGCTAGGTCAACGTCTGCAGCAACCCGTTAATACCCGCATCTAAAAGACGACTGTAATGGTTGTATATACTTACAGCGGTTGCATAAGCAATCGCCAATAACAGAAGTCATCAGGAACAGGAGACACCAGGACGAGGAGTGATCAGGACCAGGATCGAGTCACCAGGAATAGCTGCCCTCAGGACCAGGAATCACTGGAAATGTTGAGCGATTGTTGTGGTGCAGTCTCAACCGACAAGTATCCTCACTGTCGCAGTACGTTCTGTAACTGGGTTGTTGGTATACTGCTTGTGGCCAGGAACGGAGTCACCAATAACGGGAATCACCAGGAGTCATCAAAACCAGGGTCGAGTCACCAGGATTAGGTGCCGTCAGGACCAAGAATCACCAGAAATATCGAGTGATATATGTGGTATCTCAACCGACAAGTGGCTTCGCTGTCGCAGTACGTTGTGTAACTGGGTTGTTGGTATACTGCTTGTAGCCAGGAACGGAGTCACCAATAACGGGAATCACCAGGAGCAAGGAGTCATCAGAACCGGGATCGAGTCACCAGGAATAGCTGCCATCAGGTCCAAGAATCACTGGGAATATTGAGTGATTGTTATGGTATACTCTCAATCGACAAGTATCCTCACTGTCGCAGTACGTTCTGTAACTGGGTTGTCGGTATACTGCTTGTAGCTAGAAACGGAGTCACCAATAACGGGAATCACCAGGAGCAAGGAGTCATCAGAACCAGGATCGAGTCACCAGGAATAGCTGCCAAGAATCACTGGGAATATTGCTGCCAAGAATCACTGGGACTGAGCCACTTGTCGGTTGAGATACCACAGATATCACTCAATATTTCTGGTGATTCTTGGTCCTGACGGCACCTAATCCTGTCGCAGTACGTTCTGTAACTGGGTCTGAGGTATAAGGCTTGTTGCCAGCAACGGAGTCACCACTAACGGGAATCACTAGGACCATGGAGTCAGCAGGACCAAAAGTCACCAGGAACAGAAACCACCAGCACCAAGAGTCACCAGAAACTGCAATCGTGTGATTATGATGTTGGCATTCGTGCGCTCGTTGCATGTTTGCACCGGTGTACAAGTGATCTGGGAGTCTCTCGCAATCGTGTTGCGTCATGTCCAACACCCTGCGTAAAGTATAATAAATATAGTCTCTCGCGTTCATCCATGCATCCATTCGCAGTTTCACTATCGGTTTGAGCTACCGACCAGCTCGCCACGCTCTTTAGGAGGAGCTCGTGAAGTCGCACGTTATGTCATCGATTGTTTGTTTGATTGATTGATTGATTGATTAATTGATTCATTCATTAATAGTATCACTTACGATCTAAGCTGCCGTAAGTGATACCATGAATGTTCCATATAGGCCGCTAGCGTTGAGAGCTCGCGAATTCATACGTAATGTCAACCCACTAATTAATTCGTTCGTTCATTCACAGTTACGCTAACGGTCGAAGTTACCGGTCACGTGGCCGCGAATTTTTTTTTTTTGGGGGGAGCGCGCGAAACGACACACCGAATTCGATACGTGCCGCGAGAGAGCAAGGCCGACGCTGTTTTCACACCGCGAAGGGGCGGCTTCTCCGCCGATCGCGTTTCCTGTATTGACGAGGGGCGAGCGCTTATCTCACAGCGCCCTGCGGCAACCGCCGCCGCTTGCGGTAACCGAGACGCCGGAAGTGCGAAAACCTCCTCCCGCTGTTCCTCCTTTCGTACACCTTCTCCGTGCACCCCATTGGCCTCCAATTACGTCGCGAAGAAATCGATCTACGGAGCGGGACTCGGCGGTGGCATCGACCAGCGTACTACTACGACTACTACGACCGCCCGGGGCGAGTCCCTCGCCCACCATCGGCGTTCGCTCTCTCTTCTCGCCGATGGAGAAGAACAGGTGCGACCAGCGCGATCGGTTTGGAGGCCGTCGCCTCGGCTTGCAGTGTTGCCAAACACTTCGGGTGAAAGCGTCGCGCAGGCAGGCGCCGAATACCGGTCCACTCTGCTGAAGACGAAAGCGTTGTTGTGGGTTAGGGAGGAAGTGATTCTTAAATGAAAAGAAGAGAAAAGTGAGCCCCGTAGCTGTCTCTCAGGGGAAGGACACCTCAACAGTAGATCACGAGGGATGGGGGTAAGGAGGGATTAAAAGGATAGGATTAAACGGTATAGAGATAGAGAGAGGGAAGAGGAGAGAGCGAGGCGCAGGGACAGCGACATCCAGAAGTAAGGAGAAGATATGAAAGATGGACATGGTCGCAGGAGTCAAAAGACGGGGCACCATTCGGCGAGAGCTCTTGTCGGCGTCAAGAGGTGGCGTAGGGCGAGCCAGTCGGCCAGAGCTGCGCTGTCGTCGGAGATCGCGGGGGCACAACCGGTAGGCATGAAATCCTGCAAATGAGTCCGTTGTATAGGTTAGGAAGTAGGGCAGCTGTGGCATCAAGCGAGATGTTGGGGTAGTCAGCCTACAATGGATCTGTGGTCCACTTTCTGAGGGCCGTGAAAAAACTGGTACATTCATGATTTATTCTTGGTGAAACGCCGCCTGCCTCCATCTGAAATTTGGGGGTTAGGGGAGGGCTAAGGCCCGATTCTTTGCAGGCCTGCTACAGGAAGTTTATTAGGATAGATGCCGGACTTTTAGAATGTGTCTTGAGTAAACTCGATGATTGTTTTTTAGCGAAGAAACGGGAGCCTTACTTGAAGGCAACAGAATCGAACGACCGCCTGTGCAATCCTGCCCTGTATGTTTTTCTTTCCCTGTGTATTGTTTTCTTGGGGGCGTAGCCAGAAGTTTTATTTTGAAAGGGAGGGGGAGGGATTCAACTATACTTTATGTATCAGCGTGCGTGTGTTCGTATGTGTGCGTGCCTGTACGTGTATGCGTGGAAAGATTTCGAGAGTATTTGACCCCCCCACCCTTTCTGTTTGTGCCCATGTCCCCTTACCGTGTTTAAGGTAACAAACTGGACGTACAGTCAATTTAAACTCCCCACATTTCCTTCATTCCTTCTCTCTCTCTCTCTACCAGGTTTTAGAAAAATTAGTTCTCAAATTTGCAAGATGTTTCAGTGCGCGAACAAAGGAAAAAGGACAGGGTAGACAGAAAGAGCGCTGACTTCCAACTAACTTTATTTCACAGAGTGGCAAGAATATATACTGCTAAAAAGGATGATAACAGAGCATGAAGGTAAAAGGCACGCCTAATCTACACATCAGTAACAAAACACGTGTGACAGGTCCTCTATTGCCTCAAAGCCCAGCTAGGTAATCACGTTCAGCCTGTGATAAAGCAATCGATGATGTGCTTACACATTTATCTCCTAGCAAGTGTATTTTTTCGGCTTCAATAATTTCTCGGGTAAGCTGGTCCCTAGTTCTCAAAGATTGATCGGTGAGCAGACGTAAAAAAGTTTGTCGTTTTTCTTTCCTAATCTAAAATGCAAGCTTAAACTCAAGGGTTCACCTGGCGTCTGGGACAGTTTTCTCGCCCCGTTTGAGCGCGCCGCGCGCCCGTATTTCTTTCGAGCCTCGTCGTTCCGTTGCCGCGACTTATCTCACGGCATTTTGGCTCCCGGTACCGAAACGATGTACTGGTAGACCGCAAAGGCTCTCTTCGCGACATGCCACGCTGCAAGCCGCGACTCTGCGTATAGCCATCGGCATCTCTCCGTCCCGCATTACTCAGCATTGCTGTATACTGATAAGAGCTCGCCAGTTAGAAACAGTCTGGCAGTTGCAGCACATTGGCTTGGGACAACTCCTATACAGGACACGCTGTTCGACGTGATCCAACCAGCATCTGTATTCGTTGAGAACAATGTTTTTTCGTGGTTCTCGAAGAACTGTACATCTTTATTTGTGGCGAGGTATATATATGGCTCCGTCCTCCCAACCAACCAACTCTTTTTTTTCTTCTTTGCCGCGAAGAATATATTTTCGTGCTAGTTCGGGCTGTGGCAATGTAAGTAAACGGAAGAACTGTCATAAAGCAAATAACGATAATAGAATTAGTATTCCAACGCTCGTTGATGCCCAACATGCTTGCTGAGAAAGAAGCCGTTAAGCGGCTTGGTAACGGGCTTATCCGTATTATCGGCCTCCACTTTGATGTTGTGATTATTTGTGTGTTAAAATGTCTAAAGCTTTCGTGGGCAAATAGTCTGCAAGACTCGGCTCCCTAATTGTGGACAGCGCGCAACAAGAACAAATGGACTTCTCTAAGCCGCCATTTTTCGCATATATTTACTTTCTCCATGCCCGTGTTTCTTTTTCGTCTAAGAAGTATAAATGAGCTAACATAATCGAAACGCAAAGCAGTTATGTGCTCCTGCCCCCCCCCCCCCTCATAAAAAATAACCTTGTTTGCGCTGTTCCCGAGTCCATTCTGCAGCTTAGAAAGGCTTTACCCGAAATTTTTTTCGGGGAGGGGGGGGGGGGGGTTGTAGTAGCAAGAATATTTTTCGGGGGCTGCGAAACAGCTAACGTTGGCAATTAGTGGTCGATCTGGAAACGTGTAAATATCTTAGTTTCGTTTGAAGGGTCCATGCATGAAAAAAAAATTGATGGGGGGAGAGGGAGGGGGCCAGAACCTTCTCCACCCTAACCCCTTCTCCTAGTTACAGCTTTATACGAACGGCCGACCACTGAAATGGAGCAGTTAAATATTACCTGACAGCCAGCCGAGCCAAAGCGGCATGTTTGGTGAGAGGCAGATTAGTTTGACATGAGGACCATTCTCCCACCAGCTATAGTATAAACACTCGCGGAATGATGAGAGGCACTCAAGGAAGAACTAAATCGGCGACAATAAATCAATAAAGCGTGTCCAAGGTATTGGAAACACAATGAAGAAGACAGATCGCCTTCTCAAAGGAATGATTATCAGCTTTCAAAGGAATGGATTTGTATCAGTGGCAGATCTATTGAATACGAACAAACGCTTAAGTTCATGCGGAGTCTTCTGGATTGCTGTACAACATCAGCATGGTTATAGCGTTAAAGCCGGACAGATTCAACGTAGAATGTGGCTTGCCAATCGAGAAATGGTATTTCGTGGTCGTCGTATCACGTACCTGTTTGTTGCATGATGTTGAATAGACGTTTGCACTATTAAGTTATTCTGTATACTCTATACATACCGCTGCATGCCTCGCTTCGTTCTGAAAAATGAAATGAATGAATAGCGTAATCTCCATTAGCCTTGGTCGAGCATACAGTCACGCCAAGGCGGAGCATGCCTGTTATACGATGCCTGTATACCTCAACCTTTTAAGCGGTTAAAACTCAAAAAAACGCGGGCTCGCCTGACGCTTGAGAGACTGCGCGTTAATGATGCGAGCCTAGATGCACTAAGCGGGGCGACATTCGTGGCTCGCACGCGCGCATAAGCGTCCGCAGTGGCACGTGCACGAAGACACACTCATTTCACACTCTTGCCCAAACACAATGGTAACGGTTAATTCACCCGGAGCTGGGCCTCATATCTTCAGCACCTACCTTGACAGGCCAGGCGCTACCGGTCTCCTTAAGGGCTAGTACAAAAGAGAAAATAAAGGAAACATGTGAGGCAGGAGGAGGTGTGGAAGTGCCCTACGTAAGCTCACGGTCCCTTCTCTCTCTCTCGATTCTTAAACGAAACCACTGCAGCGCTCTCTCTCTCTCTCTCTCGATTATTTAACGAAACCACTGCAGCGCTGCAGTCGGATCAGAATGTCGCTTCTACAGGTTGCACGGAAGTGTGTCCCTGACGCCAACAACAAGGCAGGGAAGGAGGTAGGCGCGCGTGATTCTTCTGTCGCTATCTTGACCACGCCGACTTTTTCGAGCGGCCCCGGTGTCAACCCCCGAAACGAGCTAGAAGAACAGGAGAGGTAATCAGGTCTGCTCCCTTAACGCTAACTGCGCCGGTGGTGCACCATGATTCGTTGCGTGTGTACAAACTGCATGACGATGATGACGCAGCAGTTGGGAGTGGGTACGACGATAACAGAGACGAACGAGTGGTGGAGAGGATGGTTGAGGGGATAAGCGAACAAGGGGGGGGGGTCGCGGTTCGTGGATCAACGTCCTCCTTGGGTGCGTGCTCTGCTGCCAGAGCAACAGCATTTTGCGTACACGTCTACAGACGCACACGTCGGGGACAGCGCTAAGACAGCGGCGACGCATGCGGAGGCAGAAGCACCGTCCTGGGAACCTCTCCGGCGACGTCGTCCTATTCCTCGCTTGACCGCCGCTCTCTGGGCGCCGGAAATCGTCGCGTAATTGCGGCGCCCTTTGCTGACCCCTCGAAGAAGGAGCCCCCGCGACGACGACTCCGGATGCGGACGTTCTGCAGTACGTGCGAGGAGACGCTACTCCTCCCTCCGCTGTGGCAGGGCGGCTTCGTCCTTCCTTGCTGCCGTGGCTAGCGGCGAACTACTGCGGTAGTAGCCACAGCGGCAGACGTCTCGGCAACTGCGACGATGCTCCCGAAAGGCGCCTCCACGCCTCACCCCTCACCCTCTCCATCTGCGTTATTCTTCCTGTAACACCCTCCTCTCTGCTGTATGCCAACTGAGTTATGATAGTGACCTCGCAAGCTGGAGCAGCGGCTGATCTCGACCCCGCCAGATCACGGAGTCGGACGTTATTACGTCGTGCCCCTTCCACGGTTCATCTCCCGGCACAGCCAGGGAGATGCGCGAGGCGTCCTGCATCGTCACGTGCTCATCCGCCCCATTTTGTGGGAGGCATATTAGTCGCGTAGGCAGACGTTTGGGGAAGGTTGGTGTAGGAAGGGGGGAGGGCACGGAGCACAACCACTGGGTACGCCACTCGGCCCTATTGGTTTTATGGTTGCATGTTCGAGAACAGGATTGCTTATACCTCCTTTCCTACGTAGACTGTGACAGTCTCCGCATGCCTTATGCTCATTTTAAAAGTGCGACATGGCAGATTTCTTGATGGAGGCTTCGCAAATAAGTGATTTTCACTGCACGCGGGATCAGCCGAATATTTTTTTTTTTGCATGCATGTCCATTACGTCTTACCCATGCTTTTATATGTCCATGTTTTTTTTTTTCTTTTTCTGTGCATCCACCTTCACGCGTTGTATTTTTTTGCTTTTGCACGCTTGCTGTCTGTTGGCAGTAAGAGACAGGCACCTGTAGTCAAGTTGATATGTGGCTTTTTATCTCCCTTCCTGTTATCTGTACCTCGTACTAATGCGAAACAAGCCGAAGAAAAAACCATCCTGATTTCTCGAAATGTAAAGCTTCTAGTTGAGGAATGATCCGGTTGTCTTGGTCCCGGGATCAAACCTAGAGCCAACGCCTTTCTGCGATATAGGCAGCTAGCGTGAGGGTAAACTAGTAGGAAACTCTAAGCATATCGACTAGAGTATTACATATTAGTTTTGAAGCTTCACCCTCGCACCGCCGTCGGAGCCTAGAGGAAGGTACTCGGCTGCTGATCCGCAGGTCGCGGGATCGAATCCCGGCTGTGGCGGCCGCAATATCGATTTGGGTGCACGTTAAATAAACCCAGGTGGTCGAAATTTCCGGAGCCCTCCACTACGGTGTCTCTCATAATCATATGCGGTTTTGAGATGTTAAATCTCACATATCAATCAATCAGTCAATCAATTAATCAGTCAATCAATCATTCAGTCAATCAATCAATAAACTTAACCCTCCTAAAGGTGAGCCCTACGCATGCCTATGGTCGTGGTTGAAGTATACAAATAAAAGAAAGGAATAAACAGAATTAAAAACAACAGAAACCGATATCAGCAGAATCAAACGTGGTATAGTGTACAATACTAGCGATAAGGCAAGCGCGAATCAGCATAACCTTCAATGCCTTTTACAATAGAGTGGATTGACGTCACTGGCGTAATCGTGGCCGCCATATAAGGGTACTGTCACGTGACATCGCGACAGGTCCCCGTTGCACCGAAATACAAATCGAAAAATGCTTTCGTTGAAACACTTTGATTGATGATTGATATGTGGGGTTTAACGTCCCAAAACAACCATATGATTACGAGAGACGCCGTAGTGGAGGGCTCCGGAAATTTCGACCACCTGGGGTTCTTTAACGTGCACCCAAATCTGAGCACACGGGCCTACAACATTTCCGCCTCCCTAGGAAATGCAGCCGCCGCAGCCGGGGTTTGATCCCGCGACCTGCGGGTCAGCAGCCGAGTACCTTAACCACTATAGACCACCGCGGCGGGGCTTTCGTTGAAACGCTACCACAATGAAGTTATGCATAATTGGTTATTACGCGCGTATGCTGACGTCACCAGAGCTATCTATGACACTGTGAGAAGCTGTTTTTACGAAGTCGCGGTTGGTCTACCTATATAGGTCGCTTACATTGTTCAGTAAACGAGCTTACGTGAAATCGAATACGATCACCATCGTGGGACAAGGTCAACCACAACCACCACGATATTCGCTAATTCGTCGACATGCGTCTCTTATCGCTGTAATGGCGCTATCGCTTCGATTCCGAAGGCGCTCGCCTTCGCTTCTTCGTTGGTTGCCTGCGCATGCGTGCTCTGTTATGCCAGTTGCCAAAACAATTATATGCTGGTTTGTAGTAGTTGAGCCCGAGGTGGTCGCAATTTCCGGAGTACTCCACTACGGCGTCTCTCATAATAATGTGGTGGTTTTGAGACGTCAAACCCCAGATATCTATCTATCTATCTATCTATCTATCTATCTATCTATCTATCTATCTATCTATCTATCTATCTATCTATCTATCTATCTATCTATCTATCTATCTATCTATCTATCTATCTATCTATCTATTCACCCATCTATCTATCTATCTATCTATCTATCTATCTATCTATCTATCTATCTATCTATCTATCTATCTATCTATCTATCTATCTGTCTATCTATCTATCTATCTATCTATCTATCTATCTATCTATCTATCAGTAATGGTTGAGAAAATTTGAGAGAGAGAGATGGCGCGCGCGCGCCTTTCTGCTGCACCCTTATCGTCGGTGGTGTGAGAGATAAGCAATCATCGCGCATTGCCAGGCACTCCTGCCCGCACAGCCTTCTTATCTGGTCGCCGATAACTGTCACATGGTATGCTTGACACTTAGGTGTAGCGATACTAGGGCCACGATTAAGTGTTTGAGGACTCTCGTTCGAGTCTAATTATTAGAGCACGCTGATCTTTCGTGCGGCGGCCGTGCAGTGGTCCTGCAGGCGGTCGGCACTTGCAAGCAGTCCGAAGAACAATGTGGTGTGGCCAGTGCGTGCTCCGCACGAGCAAATTCAGCCCAGCGATCAACGTTCGCCTGCTGAGCCAGATTAAATGACGCCATTGGGAAGCGTAAATTTCATCGCCTGCCCCCCCCCCCCCCCCCTCCATCTTTCCTCTTCATAAACACATATACTCATTCGCCAAGTTCGGAAGAAATCATCGCAATGCATGCTTCTTCACAACGAGCTTCTTCACAATGGCCAGCCGTATGTCCCCGGTTTCCGGAAGTAAAGTTTCGGAAGTAAAGAGCTATGTGAATGCGACATCGAGGATCCGTTCGCCATCCCGGCTGTGGCGCCTGCATATCCGATGGAGGCGGAAATGTTGTAGGCCCGCGTGCTCAGATTTAGGTGCGCGTTAGAGAACTTCAGGTAGTCGAAATTTCCGGAGCCCTCCACTACGGCGTCTCTCATAATCATATCGTGGTTTTGGGACGTTAAACCCCACATGTCAATCAATCAGGATCCGTTCGCCATATCTGTCACATACTTACGTCGCCTTAACCCTGCCCGATAAACATCAACAATGCAGGTCCGTGTGAGTAAAGCTGTTGTACAGAACTGGTACCCCCTTTATATTGTCACGGGGTTGAGAGAATGAATGAAATAAATATGTTTACAGAGTATACAGGGAGAGTCAGAGGCAGCTGCAGCAAAGATGTTGGTACTGATGCTGATGACCTCAGATGGATGGCGCTCACCCACAGAGGGGGATGGACCAAGAACCGGGCGGCAGGATAATGGGGTACAACAGCGAAAACAACAACAGGAGCGCGGTCGCTTTCATCGTCTTTGTCGTCTACCTGACGCTCTCTCGTTGCTGATGTCGTGTAACAATATGATTTGACCCACCGTTGTGCGTGATTACGCTACAAAGGCGAGGAGACTGCTCGACTGTGTGTTTCGAGCGCCTAGGGCAGCAGGTGCATAGTTTATTAATTGCGACCCATCTATGGTTGTCCTTTAATTGCTTTTTTCTCATTCTGCAAGTTCTTGTAGTGCCTCTTTAAAGAATTCAAGCCAAAACTAACCTCACCCTCAGATGAGAAGGAAGACCCCCCCCCCCACCCCTCCTTCTTATAAGAGTACTGTGCTCTGGATTGACCCCGTTTCTTTACAAAACTTGCGGGTCTCGAGCTTTCTGCGCCTTATCTTCGGCCCGCATCGATATCGCACACACATTCGGCCCATCGGGACAGACACCGTAACACCAGAAGCGCCGCCATAACGGCTGTCCGCGGAACCATTAGTGACACCGCTCGGTGCATTGAGTCACGCGAGGGTTTCGGTATTATCTGACCTTTCCGATTCACCCCTTTTTTCTGATCGCTCGCCTGCTTCCAGCATTTGCGCGCCCGCGGGCAGCCCTTATTCCTCCTAACGGCGTCCGACAGACCATCGATCAAAGGGAGAACGAGGCTCAGCCTTGCCTACACGAAAGGATAAGGAAAAAAAAGAAAGACCTCCTAAATAACCCAGGACATGTGCCTCCGCCTAGCGGTTATCGAGGAGACAAACTGAACAAAGAAAAAAGGGAAGCTGCGGAGAGAAGTTAACTGAACCCGGGGTTCCGGAGGGGGCGGGTCCTCCGGACGCACACACGAAGAAAAAAAAATAACGATGAGACCCAGGATTGGGCGTAGGGGGCGTGGCTTCGGGGGTTGAACGACCCGTTCTTTCTCCTCGTAACGACACACGGAGTATGGGACTCCCGGAGAGTGGGTGGCGTCCTTGGGATCGGATCCCAGACCAGAAAGGGGACTCGGGTCATGCCGGGGGGCGGCGCCTAACGACCGTCGCGCTATAAAACCCCCATCCGAGATAAAACAGAAATGACGAAAGAAAAAAAAAAAAGAAACTCCGGGAGGAGAACCATTTGCCAGTAATGGTGGATCCGGGATCATCGGGGCCGCAGCGCCCTCTATGTGTGTGCTGCCCGCGTTACGCGCAAAGCACGGCGGGGGCGAAGGCGGAAGCACACTCGGCGCTGATAAGGCAGCGCGGCTGGACCGATCTGGGCCGGCCATCTGGGTCAGCTGCCCCGCCGACAAGCAGCGATGCAGCCTCTGGTCTGAGCGTGCAGCTGGGAAAAAATACGCGCCAGAAATAAACTCCACGAAACGACGAGGACTGTGCTTTGCACAGCTCTTCCCCGCAAGTCGTCGTACAGCAGCAGCTGTGGCAAGCGACGAAGACTCGCGCTGAGGGGAAAAGACAAAAAGAAAAAAAAAACAGAGCGCGCAAAACCCCCCCGCGGTGCGCGAAATCTCAGCGGGACGTCCAACTGCGCGCTACGGCAGCATGCGCCGTGATCCATCAGAGCCGAGCGCCGGCGGTCCGACGCCGCCGACCCGTTGTCGGAGCCCGTGGTCCGGTTCGCCAGCTGTTGTCAGGGGTCTGTGTAAAAGAAAAGTTTTTTTTCTCTTCTTTTTTACAGCCTTTCACTTCTCCAGCGTCGTCGGCGAGAGAGGAGCGAGCGGCGGCCGTTGCCTTCAGCTGCAGCGCACGAGGCCGCCGCGCACTGTCAAGCTGCCAGTCAACGGAACGCGGTCGGGGAGCCCGCCTCCCCCGCACGAACCGGGCGCGACGCAGCGCCGCAACTCCGGCGTTGCTGCTGCAAGCAGCGGGTGCGCGCGAACGGATAAGCCGCGGACGCTCGAGCGCGCGTGCGCAACGCGCCTCCTCTCCCATTGGCCGCGCGTCACGTGCTTTTGACGTACGACGCCGCGCGCGCTCCGATTGGCCGCGTCGGACGCGCGGGGGGGCGGCTTGGCGCTGAGCCCGAAGCATGGCCGCACGGTCGGCGGCGCGCGCCAGCGGAGTGCCGGGATGCAACGGGAGCAGCACGATCCGCGCGAGCTGGAGCTCGCTGCGGCAGCGGCAGCGGCCGCCGCCGCCGGCGGCGAGTGGGCGCCGCGCTGGAGTCTCGAACCGCCGCCGCCTCAGCAGCGGTGTAACCCCGTGAACGTCGTCGGCGTGGTGGCTCCTCCGCCGCCGCCCGAGAGTCCGACGCAGCAACAGGTGGCCGCCTTGGCGGCGGGCAAGAGGAGCGCCGAGCAGCGCATCCGAAGGCCCATGAACGCCTTCATGGTGTGGGCCAAAGGGGAACGCAAAAGGCTGGCCGACGAGAACCCGGACCTGCACAACGCCGACCTGAGCAAGATGCTGGGTGAGTATAGTCATGTAGACCCCGATGATCGCGCCCATGATCGGCTCCTGTCAGCGTGCTGCTTCTTCTGGCCGAGGAGATTACGCCCCTCTTTGGTGTCTGTGTGTGCGTGTGTGTGCCCCGTGCGAAGGAGGAGGCTCCGATCGTCGGCGATCAGTATTGCGTATACCTGCGCGCCGACGGAGTTGGCGATAACGGTGTCTCGCCTCCCCCCAACCTCTACGAGGGCCTATGGACTCGGTATACGGGGTGTGACTGGCTAGCCATTCGCGTTTTATAATTTGTCTGCAGTGCACCTGCAGGTAGCAACGTGTGACTGCACCCATGCCACATTTTCTATGGTGTATTTCATTCAAAAAATCGGGAATGCAAGCGTGTCAGCTGTGTTGCTGCCGCTCATATGAGACGCTGGGAAAATTCTCGGCAGTTTGCTTTTCGCTCACTGTTTTCGTCCATCCACCAGTCTGTTGGTTAGCTGAGGTGGTGGATGGATCGTCGAACAACCGTTCCTGAAAGGCGTTTTTCCGCAGTCGAATGCCGAACAATGACAAATTGTTTGTACGTTCTTTACGAAGCTTTATTTCGAGAGATCAGTCCAGGTTTCATTTGTAGCGTTGTGCTACGAACTTGTCGGATGACTTTTCTTTTTTTATATTCATCTTCTTTACGAGCTATACGCCACATCGTGTCTATATAGCCTTCTTTTCTTTTGTTTCTTTATGCCTTTTTATTTTTATTTCGTTGCTGCTATAGTTACAGAGTTAATTGCGCTCACAACTATAGATTACCGAGGCTTCAAAACCAGTCTCCATACCACCTTGTGGAGACCGCGCACGGATAGGCTACATTCTGGAAGCTATAATAACAATAATCGAAAATTCGGAGATTCGTTCTGCTATCGGTTGTTAGGTCTCTCAGTTTCGCCCTGGTTACGTGATCACTAATCCGCACATCGCCCCACGGCCAACGCCACGCTGATTCGCGCTACTTTCCTCTTTATCTTCGACTTACAACGGCACGATTGGGTCTCACAGGATATGTCCGGTTCCCACGACCCCTTCTCCTGAACTTTCACTTTCTGAGCGCCGTCTTGCGACCTCTTTGGCCCTAAACGCGAGTGCCTTCCGTTTCCTCTGTGCCGTCCTAAACCATTTTCGACCGTACACGCTTGTTCAAATGCACTCTGAAGATTCGTCTCGGAAGCACACAGCGCCACCTAGCTGTTAGGTTACGCAACTTCGTGGGAGCCTCCGTGAAGAACCCTCTGTTTCATTGAAGCACTGTGGTGAAGGCATGCGGTTCAGATTATTTTTTACGCTGTCGAAACTTCCTTTCTTGGGGAGCATGGAGTCTTCGTTATTCTCAACGGGTAGAGATAGTTGGTTTGGTTTGCTTTTATTCAAGGCAAAATTGAACAAGATTGCCTTGGGGGACACGACTAAAGGCTAAGTAAAAGCCTGACTAGGTCGTGCCACCCTGGCACGACCTAGTTACGACCTTTCGTTACGACCTTATGTTACGACCATATCGTTACGACCTTATGTTCACTGATATCATTAAGACGTTATGTTCACTAAAAAGCGCGATCTATGCACATTTGGTTGCGCCCCCAAACACCCTCAACGTGCTCTGTATACACGCGAAACCCATTTTCATGCGTATACACCCATTATATGGAGTCTCGCGTTGAGTCTTCACATGGTCCTGTAAGACGTATACTTATGGAAGACGTACTACTTCGAACATATAAAAAAGCGTTCGCGTAGCGTAAACGCGTCACGGATTCTTCGATATAAGGGAAGGCCATTTCGTGGGGTTTCACTTTCAAAAGAAAGCCGTTGCTCAGATGCTTCTCTCGAATTCACCGCGTTTCTGAGCATCGTGAAATTCTCGGCTGATCGTGATTGACAGGGTTTGTTTCTTTGTGAGGTTCGTCTTCCAATGTGTAGATTAAAAGTTCATTGTCAGCGTACATTATAGAAAATCCGAATATTCACTGAAACATTGTTAATGCGAGCGATTCCTGAACGTCGCAATATTGGGTTAATTTTCACAAGCATCGCTAGAAAGAAGATGACGCTTCTCTTTACGTGCTTACAATCAAGCGCCGAGAAAAGACGTGACTACGCATTTCGGTTAAACTGGGTTTAATAGCTATTCACGCCGAAATTTCTTATCGTGAAATCGTCATACCCATCAAGTTTCATTGCCAAAATTGTACACTTCACTGGAGACTCACAGATTCAAACATGTATACGTATTGCCTGTTCAGTATACATAACCTGTTCAATAACGTTATACTAATTCGATAGCGGCACCTGTTCACAAACGACAGCCGTTCGTTAAGGCAGCCTTGTACAAACAGCACCTCTTCAGTGTGAGGCACCTACCGGTTCGCTAACTACGCCTGTTCAATAACGGCACCTGCTCCCAAACGACGTGTCCTATACACCGGTTCACCAACGAGACCTTTTCAGTTACGGCACCCGTTCAGTCTATATGGTATACGCCACCTACTCGCTGACGACACACATAAAGGCAGCCTTTTACTAACAATTTCCCTTCACTAAGGCTCCTGCCGGTTTACTTATAACTGCACCTGTTCACTAACGGCACCCGTTCGTAGTGACACCTGCCCCCGTTAACTGACGGCGCCTGCTGGGTACATGCACCGACGGCTGTTCATCTTGTTCCTGCATGGTGGCAGTATATACCCAACACCGCCGCTTCGCCCTCCATGTATGTGACGTCATCAAACTACGTCATCCGCGCACACACTCGAGATCTTTGAGGCTATCCACTCACGTGTGAGTGTGCTCATGTGCAGCTGTCGTGACAGAAGCACCAACCTATACGTGTAAAACAGTCCGTATGCAGCTGCGCTTTTAACGCACTGCCCCATGAACCTGTTGCGCACCCGAGTATACACACACCGTTCAGCTACCTCGAAGGAGCACAGAGTTCTGACGAGGTAGACCCTTGTTCTGCCGCATATTTATGAGCACCTATCTATACCAATCGCTCTAAAAAAGTGTTCCAAGGTCGGCGGTGGTTTTCATTTCATTTATTGTACCCTCAGGGCTTACAGCATTGCAGAGGGGAGCGGGCACTGACGAACAATGTTAAAGAAAAGAATACATAGACAAGACAAGACACTAGAACATTATTAAACACAGGAAAGCAACTATTATCAACTGCAACTATGTTATACAGCCAGTAGATTATACAAGAAAACTAACAACAAAATTAAACGTTTACATTTCCAACAGCAAGTATGTTATCGAGCGATGTTTTAAAACTGCAAGGCGAGGTAATGGATGCAACTGATTGTGGGAGGTGGTTCCAATCCTTGCAAGTTTTCGGCAGGAATCAGTGTACTTCTGTCTCATTCGCAGTTCGTGACTCCGGTGTTAGGCTCACGTTCCCTATACGTCTTGTCAAACCTCTCCCATCGCCTCTCTTTTTTTTTTTTGAGCAGTATGGCGGGTATAGAAGTGCGCGAAAACCCGACGAGAGCCTTGATTTATTTCATTTTTTATGTTTGTCGTATCTTAATGCGGTATGATGCGAATCGTTTTCGTATCACTCACTTCCGCCTTATAGAGTGTCACCGGCGATACCTCCACGTGTCGCGCGGTATAGAATTTTATGCGTTAATTGCAGTCGTATACACCCGCCGACTCACTTTCGCGATAGCGTCCCTTTGCGTGACGTATACGCTCGCTCGTCCAATAATTACCCGCATTTCTATAGTCCAACCAATCGACGCCCGTTCAAATCGATACACGTGTGGCGAGTATCTCCTATTAGTTAGAGCCTCCTGATTCGGCGCTGTCCACTGGTGTAAGAAATCTCCGAGACGACGATTTGCTTGAGTAATGTATACCCGCGTTTTGTGTATAAACCCTTGGTTCACACATAAACCCTTGGTTTACACATAAACCCTTAGTTTACACATAAACCGTTGAGCTTAAGATATAGACCTCGAGGGTGGTGATTACGATGCATGGTACACCGTTACAGTATAGTGGCAATGGTGGGACGGGCATCAGAGACAAGAGCAGCAGGAGAACACAAACATACGTAGTCATGAGCATGATAGGGCTCCTATGTAATCATCGATTACTTGTAATGTAACGATATGAATGTGACCGTATTGATGCGCAAGAGATGATTTTCCGCGTGAGCATTTAGAGTTATAAACACCTTTGCGCGGCTGTCAACTGCGTTTAGCCAGTATCATATTCAAAAGCTGATTTCAGTGTTCCCTGATACCGGGTGTTCAAAATTAAGCTTTATGATTTTTTTAAAATTAGGCGCTCGAAGGCACGTGAGAACCACTTGTGCAAATAAGTTAAGCGGCCAGGGGGACAGAAAGTTAGATGATAATTATCGCTGTCAGCAGCCCAATTAACTAAAATTTAATAATTAACTTTTTACTGGCTGCGGTAAGTTGGCATGTTTATATTGAAAAAATGTAGGCAGTGGTGTTTGTACACAGTTTCAGTTGGAAGATTTTTTCTAGCACGCCTGTGTTCCGAGATATCCGGCTCCAAAGTTTAATTGTCTTTCGCACGATTACGCATGCAAGAGGGTGAGGGTCCGCGCAAAGCTCCTCCCTAAAGTGACGCATCTGTTGCGTGTGGTGTTTAGTGTGTGAAGAGGGTGGAAGCGTAGGCATAGGTGATAGCAATTACCCTTGCCCTCTTCGGCCGTCGAAATCAAAAATCGAAGAACGCTTGCAACCAGTGTCGTAACACGCAACTGCAGAGCCTCTAACGATAGTGGCAGATACCATGCCGAGATAATGGTGCGAGCGGAGAATCTGGATGCCAGTGCGCGTGCGTAATAATCACTAGAGAAGCATGCGTGGTCGTTGCCTGGGCTACGCGAATAGCGTGACTGCTGATGTCCGAGTACTGTAACTTTTATTGAAACAAGAGCAACAACTCCACCAATAATAACTGAAACAGTTTTATCCTTGCTAACGCATATTTCCTGCTGCTACATAAGCATATTTCGGTCATGCACAAATCTCATCGAAACTCTTCACCTCTCAAGACGTCAATGCCCCAAAAAGTGTTCAAAATGCCTGCCTTCGGCAGCAACGCAAAGCATGAACCGCTGTCGCGTCGACTCGATGACTCGGCGCAGTACTTCTGCAGGAATACTCGCACAGGCAGATGTTATCCTGTCCTTCATGTCATTAACATCGCTGGGCTCTGTTACGTAAACTCGATCTTTAACGTAGCCCCAAAGGAAAAAGTCGAGCGGAGAAAGGTCAGGTGATCTTGGTGGCCAAAACATCGCTCCTGCGCGCCCAATCCACTGTTGTGGAAAACGTCTGTCCAACCAGTTCTTCGCCCTGGTAGAAAAATGTGGTGGTGCTCCATCGTGCTGAAACCATACTTGGCGCAGGTCATTCAGGGAAAGACTGCAGACAAGATCATCAATGACAACACCTAATATTTCTTCTGTGTACATCTTTCCGTTCAAGTTGTCCTCAAAAAAGTGAGGTCCGATGATCCTGTCCCCGAGTATGCCGCACCACACATTCACACTCCAGCGAACTTGATGCTTGTGCTGCCTCAGCCAGTGTGGGTTTTCTTGTGCCCAATAATGGGCGTTGTGAAGATTAACACTTCCATTTCGGCAAAACCGAGCTTCATCAGTCCAACTTATTCTGTGCAAAAAGTCATTTTCTTGATCAGTTTTGATGAGGCCCCAATTGCAGAAGTCAACTCGCCTTTCAAAGTCCGCCTCATTTAGGTCCTGATGAAGGTAAACGTGATATGGATGGAACTTGTGCTTTCTTAAAACATTTGTGACTGTTCCGATGCTGCGACCGCACTGATCGGCAATCTGTCGGATGCTGAGCTCTGGCATCGAGGTTACGCACGCGACAACGTCGATTTCAAAGTCTTCATCGACGATTGCCTTCCTGGTCCGTCTCGGAAGGTGGACAGAGCCTGTTGTGCAGAAGCGTCGAAACAGGTTTGTGAAAGTGGGCCTTGTTGGAAGGGGACGGTGTGGGTGGCGAGACGCGTAAAGCTCCATTGCTAACGAAGCGTTGCCATTCATTTCAGCCATTGCAAGCACCACGTCTACTTTTACTTTGGTAGAATACCTCACGCCAGAAGCAGCCATATTAGCTCGAAAGGACTCCACGTGGATTTCCTTGGTAGACCTTCAATGCAGAGACGCTGTGCTCTAACCGGAGGCACCCTAGTGCAGGACGGTCCTGCTAACGCGTTCACAAGAAGATGTCTCAGTGTGATCTAAAGTCACGAAAAAACGTCGCGAAAAATGGTCTCCTGTTATCGCGTTCATCAGGATCATGCGTAAGGCTCATGGCGCACCGCGCTGTCACATTTTGATTTCGCCGGCCGAAGAGGGCAAGGGTAATTGCTATCACCTATGCCTACGCTTCCACCCTCTTCACACACTAAACACCACACGCAACAGATGCGTCACTTTAGGGAGGAGCTTTGCGCGGACCCTCACCCTCTTGCATGCGTAATCGTGCGAAAGACAATTAAACTTTGGAGCCGGATATCTCGGAACACAGGCGTGCTAGAAAAAATCTTCCAACTGAAACTGTGTACAAACACCACTGCCTACATTTTTTCAATATAAACATGCCAACTTACCGCAGCCAGTAAAAAGTTAATTATTAAATTTTAGTTAATTGGGCTGCTGACAGCGATAATTATCATCTAACTTTCTGTCCCCCTGGCCGCTTAACTTATTTGCACAAGTGGTTCTCACGTGCCTTCGAGCGCCTAATTTTAAAAAAATCATAAAGCTTAATTTTGAACACCCGGTATATTGTTCGTGACTGTACATTGATATGCAGCTATATGAGCGTGGAGCACGCGGTAACACGTTA